>NC_138300.1:21667500-21820000 GCF_965601325.2 Salmo salar
CCATTATGGCGTTAAGGTTTTCTCTAGAAAGCGTAGACATAGGTTGGTTGTTTGCTGGCATATTTCAATGGCAAATGTAAAATATTATGTCTAGTTTTGAAATGCTACAGTCAGTGACAATGGCATGTTGCATTCTTTCTGTGTGTGTGCCATTCAGTTAAATCACACCAGCATAACAGTCAGGGCCTGGAACAATCTGTCATAGAATACTAAAGGTGTGTCTCACAATGACATGTTCATCTGTAGGCTTTCCCCAGTTTGGTGCTAATGACAACTGAATTACATACTGAACACAACACAATTCAAGTCCTTCCAGGATTATTTGTTGGTTATTGTATTTCAATTGGATTATCTCATTTTAATGTCTGTTCTTTGAAGTTGTCCACGTTCATAATTGAATGTAGTGAAGTGGGGATTCAATAGCTAATTGCTCACTGTGTGGTAGTGAATGTGAAAAGGACACCTAAAGGCATTGTAATATTTGTTTGCAGGATTACACATGTCCACGGTGTGAATCTGGCTTCATCGAGGAACTGCCGGAGGAAAGAAGGTTTGTTAAATGTGTGATGGCAGGCATACTGTTGACATTCTGATTAAAGATTTCAATTGATTTTGTCACTTGGCATCACATAACTTTTCCCTATTATTACACCACTCTGGTCAAGAGGGTGTGCACAAATATAAAAACTAACTGTTGTCTTCTATGTTTCTCTTCCTGAACAGCAGTGAAAATGGGTCCACATCCACCATCTCCAGCGGTGATCAGAACCAACAGTCGTTTGAGGTTTTTGCAGCTTATTCATTCTGCTTATTGATAAACCCAGGCTAGACCATGATATTATCTTAGCAAACACAAAAGCACGCCTTTGTGCATTCTGGAAAGATTTCTTCAGTTGAATTTTGACGTAGTTGGGATTTCTGTTGACTATAAACATTGAATAATACAGAAAGAACTCCAAGTAATTTATGAATGCGGCTGTTTGTTAAATGTCCTTTTCTTGTAGAATGTGGACTCTTCACAGATGGCTACATTCCCATCGGGTTATGGACAGTTTGCTCTGGGTGTCTTTGACGACTCCTTTGATTTTGGAGCGGGGCAGGGAACAGAGGACAACCGCGACACAGAGAACCGGCGGGAACAGGAATTGGCATCACGGCAACGTTACGGCACCAGGCAACCTCGCGGCCGCCATGACATCCGGGGACAGGCAGGGAGACATGAGGGAGTGCCCACTCTAGAGGGGTAACCTCAGTGACTTGTGGGACCTTTTTAACTTTAGATGTGTCAGCAGTTCCCAGTGACAGGCTTGTCTCTTTTCCTCTGAGCTTTGATGATTTAGCTTGTCGCCCATGTTTTATGTAAGCAATGATAAAATTAGGTTTCATTTTTGGATGCATGCAGAACATAATCATGTTTTTTTGTCATCTTGTGTAGAATCATTCAGCAGCTAGTGAATGGAATAATCGCCCCTACGGCAATGCCAAATATTGGTGTGGGACCCTGGTGAGTACAATTAGTCTCAGGATACTGGGATGTACTATGCCCCATTTCATTTTTTTTAAATGTACAACTTTGAAGTCAGGAAACGGACTCTCTTTCTTCCATCTGACGTTTGTTTATTTATCTTCCTTTTTATAGGGGCGTGCTCCACTCAAACCCCATGGATTATGCCTGGGGTGCCAACGGACTAGATGCAATCATTACACAGGTACGTATCGACTGTTTACCGCTCACATTATTCAAGTTTCTTAATTTAAAAATATGCCTGCATATTTGCATTGTGAAAATGGTTGCGTTTGGTCAGCAAGATCTGCGCAGTATGAAATAAAAATTTATTTTTTATGTGTCCCTTAGTTATTAAATCAATTTGAGAACACTGGCCCTCCGCCAGCTGACAGGGACAAAATCAAGAGCCTTCCCACAATCCCAATCACACAGGAGCATGTTGGTGAGTGACCCTGAACATTAACACACATTTACAGCACAGTCAATTGCATCACCTGTGCGCTGGACTTGTTGTGGTCTTGTTCTTTTTCTACGGAAGTCAGTGCGTCATAGGGTTTGGTGGTGTTTTTAAGCCATTTACATCTTGAATTTGTTTTCTGTTTCCAGTCTCAGGTCTAGAATGTCCAGTGTGTAAAGAAGACTACAGTGCTGGAGAAAATGTTAGGCAACTTCCATGTAATCATTTGTTTCACAATGATTGCATAATACCATGGCTTGAACAGGTAAGACCTTTCCACTCATACACCCTTCTTTTAGTGCTATCATTGACAAAACCTATATGACCTTATGCTGACCCCCCCCAAATCACCTAACCACAAACATATATTCTCCTAGGCAAGTGTTAAGTGGTCAGTAAAAACTACTGGCCCTACTTTCAATTCTTGAAGATGACTAATTATATAGTGATGTCTTCTGTGTTTATGGCCCTGTGTGCTGACACAGCACGACACATGTCCAGTGTGCAGGAAAAGCTTGAGTGGACAGAACACCGCTATGAATCCTCCAGGTCTATCAGGGATGAACTTTGCCGCTGCCTCATCCCCTACACCCCCGTCCTCCACTTCAACCAACAACGAGAACTCAGCCAACAACTGCTAAAAAAAACATTCCCCACCTCACACCACCCTGTGAACTGCCCTGAGTGGGTGCCAGTCTCTGGCTGTAGAGGGGAGCTAAGAGCGCACACCCAGTCTCATCCTCACTTGGAGCGCTGTCTCACACTGGACTGGAGCCAGAAGAAATCCAATCAAATGAAAGTCAATGTGTTTCTTCCCCATCTGAGGCTCTCCTCAAGCCTTCAGGAATGGTGCGCCTTACCAGGTGGAAGGCTGACCCCCTGCCTGGGGAGAATAGGAACATTAGGGGCGGTCACTCTGGATAACCTCATCATGCAACAACAGATCAAGCCAGTTAGTCCTGCATTCTGAGGGCAGACAAGGGTAGGGAGGTTTTTCTGGTCTCCTCTTACCAAGACAGAGTTGTTTTACAACGAGAGGTATATTAATTTTAATACTTTGGATGCACAGCAATTTGTGAAAAATGATAAATATATTGCATTCACTTTTTTTTTTTTTTAAGTAGCATCCATATCTGTACAGTTGTAGGCCTCAAAATGGGAACTTTCAGGAGTGGAGGAGGAGAAAGGAGGCTAAGTATAGGATGTGTACTCTGTTTGGATTCTGCAGCTTGTTTCCATGGATTGGAAACATCTTATCAAATTTTAAGTGTTCTTTTTTTTTTTTAACAAAAGTATGTATGAATTTATCATTCATACTTACATTTTTTTTTTTAATTCTCAAACAATAACAACCCTACATAAACAAAAGACCAATAAACCGATGCACACAAATTTCAACCAACATCGACGACATTACACCTGCTCAGTCCCACCTGTTCCCACCGCAACCATACACATCACGTATGTCTCAACTACACTCCCCCTTCATCCCCTGGAACTTTCCAGTGCTTGTAGCACTATGCCATATGGCCTCAAATTGCACTGTTCTGATTCTTTGTAGCCCACACCTTTAAAATATTTAAATAATTTGATTCATCCACTGTCGTAGTGATGGAGGAGAATTTGATTTCCAGTTTGAGTATAAGTATGGTCCACCTGATTGGGTATCTCAGTTTCTTACTGACTTAAGTTGCACTGGTGCCATTGTTTTGCTCTTTCAATTAAAAAACAAACTACATTTGGCTTGGGGTTTTTTGGAAAATTTATTTGGATGCTGGATTGTCAAATGTTACTGAATTCCTCTAACTACAGAGGGAAAATCCATTGTAGTTAACCAAGCTAGACACATTCTAACTCAGCCTTTTCTTATTCAATCATACATAATCAGTGAGTTTCAGTGCATTTTTTTAATTTTTTACATTAAGTTAAATGTAAAAAATTCAGAAAATACAATTTTAAGTGAAATATTGATTTGCAGTTGATGTACACCCCTGAACAAAACCATTGATTTGAAAATAAAGATGTTTTGGGTGCTACCGCTCAATATTCAAGTGAATGATTCTATATTGATTTATCTGTGTGTGTGTGTGTGTGTGTATATATATATATATATATATATATATATATATATATATATATATATATATATATAATAAGCTTATCATAAACATGTCTGGATGGAAATTTGGTGCTCGGTAGTTCAAACATCTATATATTGTCCCAGAAATGATAATGCTATCAGACCAATATCTTATTGCTCATGGGTTATCTAGTAGATTTCAGTGTCGATTACTTATGCATTTCCTCATGCCGACATGGGTTTGACACTAGGTGGGAGTGTAATACAAAATGGCTACTGTTTGTCACACAACCCTCTGATGTAGTTGCCTGAAACAACAACACAACTATTCATACAGTTTGGAATTGTAGGTAATTGTTTTGTCACCCTATATAAAAACAAAGCCTTGTTGCATAATGGATATAACGATTGTTTTCAAGGGCTATAATCAACAATTGTTCTGGGACGGTGTCTCATACTCCCATTTAGAGCAATGATATGACATTTACTACCCTGAGAAGTTGTGAACTCACCAGAGGGTAATACAATGAACTCATGAATGACCAACACTGGAAATGACACACCCCTCTTTGGCAAGGTGTTTGGTTAAGGGAAAATAATTGTTGTCCTGTTTTTGTTTTTACTTGTGCGATCCACCAAAGGGCATGTATTGGATAAACGTTACACAACAAACACAGTGCCTGCTGTATTTTAGGACCAAATATTTAATTATACGGTATCTAATGTACTTTAAGTATCATTGAATATGCCTATTGTACAATACACCCAATGCAACATTGGTACGTCTCTTTTAACATGAACATCATGAATGAGTTCACATTTTCAGCTTCTAAAACAGAGTAATTAGTACATTTGCAAGAGTAGACATGGCAAATCTTATCAACTTAGATTTGAAGAATTGCTTGCCACAATTCTGTTATATTATAATACAAAACAATTGCTCAAGCGGTCAGTTCCTCCAAAGAAATGTAGTAGGTCTCTAGATTCATTGCCACTGATACACCTATCTATTTAGTGAGATTTCCTGAACCACTTTAAGAGTAAACCATATAAATGGTTGTCTGGTATTGTGTGAGAATAACATCCATGAGTGACATACCACAAAAAATAGGGAGAATTTGCTTTGTTGTCATTTTCCAAAGGGGGTTTTTGTCAAAAACAGAGTATGAATTCCCAATCAGGCCCTCATACCTTCATGGCCTCCTAATCATCCCCAGTTTCCAACTGGAATGCATCCCACCTCCTCTCCCCTGTAACTATTCCCCAGGTCGTTGCAGTAAATGGTAAAGTGTTCTTAGGCAATTTACCTGGTTAAATAAAATAAACGAAACCGCTTCCCCGATAGGCGATGTCATGGCGACGTTGGCTAGCTAAACTCATGCGCAGCCACACGTCATCGAGTCTAGCTGTGGCCTAACTGAGCATGTACAGGCCGTCAACTCAAAAGCAGTGGACGTTGAACACATTACCAGCAATGAACACATTCATAGCGTCAAAAAAAGTATAACCATGGTATGAAAGGGATGGGGCTCTATGCGTTCTCTGGAAAATAATGCAACTCCGTGGAAGGTCAGTTCCACTCTGCTAGCGTCGTGGAACACATCTTCCACGTCGTTCATTATTTTCCACAGAACGCATAGCCCTTCGTTGATTATCCCTTACACATGAACTGTTTTGGGTGGATGACTATTTAGAGTTTAAATACATCTTTATCTTTACAATCTAACTACATAGGCCTACATGTGAACCACATTTCCATACAGTAAGATATTTTGTGTACTCCATTTAATCACATTTGTTACAATTCCATGTTGCACAATCACAAATGATAATGAGGAAGGTACATGGGCATTAAGTAATGGCATACAATGGAGCATATCCCATTCTAGTAGCCTATGTACTCACTACCTAGTTATATTTTAAGAAAACCAACACAAAAATACAAAACAAGTCTAGTGAATGTTAGCAAGAGCTTGGGCTGCTATCTAAATTCCTTATCATCAGGATATTCATTCGTTGGAAGATTTTGGGGCGGCAGGTAGCCTAGTGGTTGGTCAATAACCAAAAGGTGCTCGGATCGAAACCCCGAGCTGACAAGGTAGAAATCTGTCATTCTGCCCCTGAAAAAGGCAGTTAACCCACTGTTCCTAGGCTGTCATTGAAAATAATAATTTGTTCTTAACTGACTTGCCTAGTTAAATAAAGGTATAAAAAAATGGATCATGTTCAGCTTTGTGCAGGAGAAGTGGAATTTCGATAGCAGCCACTTTCTTGACATCACTAGCCGGCTTCCACCCAGTTACGCAACCCTGCACCTTGGAGGCTGCTGGCCTATACACATAGACTTGGAATTACTGGCCACTTTAATGTCTACATACTGCTTTACTCATCTTATATGTATATACTGTATTCTATTCTACTGTATTTTCGTCAATGCCTCTCCGACATTGCTCGATCGAATATTTATATATTTCTTTATTCCATTATTTTACTATTAGATTTGTATGTATTGTTGTAAATTGTTAGATTGTAGTGCACTGTTGGAGCTAAGAACACAAGCATTTCGCTACACTCGCAATAACATCTGCTAAATATGTGTATGTAACCAATAAATATTGATTGTTATCAGCAGTAACAAAGGAGCGTGCCATTTTCGCGTTTCCTAGAAACAGCATAAATTGTCCGACTTGCTGTTGGTGCACGTGTACCTCCCTCGACTTTACTCTTCTGACTTCCGTCTACAGTCGGCTACTTTCGCCTTACCACTCAAACGCGCCCTTTGACTTCTCAAACCCTGGCCTTATCTGCTAACGGAAGTATGAAGAGTCTGTTTCCGCAAGCGTTCCCGGAAGTGATGCTGCGCCTCTGGGTTTAGAAACTCTGTGGTTTGGTAATCAAATCTATTTTGGTCACGCCCGAGCGTCATGTCATGTCATGTGTACGTGCTAGTTCACGACGTGACCGATTGAATTGAGGAACAAATAGAGGACGACCAACTCGGCCGATGGTGGAGCAGAGCTAACGTATTAAAACAAATTGTGAAAGTATATATCTGTGCTAGAAAAGGACGTCGTCGAAATGAAATTGCTGTGGGGTTTAAGTGCCCTCCTCTTGTGCTTGTACCGAGCCGATGCCCTGACAGGTAATCTTTTTAGCTTGCTTTCTAGCTAGTTAGACATCATACAGTCATTGAGTTAGACTAACTCGGTTGTGTGTGCCGTGCTAACTCACTGATAACAAACAAGCTAACGTTAGCGCTTTTCAATTATTGATTTGATATAGTGCTTTCGTAAACGTAGTTAAGACATTATTTTTACAGTTTAATGTTTTCACAACGTTTTTAAATCAGTCAGTCTTTACCATCGAGCTACTTTAGAAAATGAACCAGTGGCTAGCTAGCTAGGAAACATAATGTTCTTTTGTAATGCGTTAGCTAAGTTGGCTAACGTTAGCTAGTATAATGGTCCCAGCGTTACAAGCGTAGGAACCATTGATCCGTTCAGACAATACTTCCCCGTAGGGTTTTCAGCGGTTTGCCTCGTCCACGGTTTGCTCCATGTGAACTACAATTCCGACGCATTTAGAAACGTATATCATCCCTTGCTAAAATGTTTTCTAAACATATGCTGATATGCCACTTTCATATCAGCGAGACTTTCAAATAAAAAATATACACTTAGCTACTGTAGCAGTTTTGCACAGATCCATATGCTGTGTGCCAGAAATCAAATCAATCAAATGTATTGATATAGCCCTTCTTACATCAGCTGATATATCAAAGTGCTGTACAGAAACCCAGCCTAAAACCCCAAACAGCAAGCAATGCCGGTGTAGAAGCACGGTGGCTAGGAAAAACTCCCTAGAAAGGCCAAAAACCTAGAGAGGAACCAGGCTATGAGGGGTGGCCAGTCATCTTCTGGCTGTGCCGGGTGGAGATTATAAAATACCAACCTTACCATTATGCTTGTTTACAATGAGCTGCACTGGGGTAGGAATGCAATGTGGAGCCATTGTAAGATATAGGTCGGAAAACGCACCTCTGTGCAGGGATGGGATATGCCACTGTGCCCCAAATTGTACCTTTATCCATAACTGATACAGCAAGAATGAAATAATGCTTGTTTTCCTGTAAAACTGCCCTTCTCGTCCTCATACAAGCTAGCGTTTTGGAATGGTAGTGTTAGTCAATCAGCTCCTTTGTTCTACGTGAAGTGCAATTACACAATGGCTGCTGTGGCTACAGCTCAATAGCATGAGAACAAAAAGGACACTTTACCAGAACTAAATGCAGTTGAAGTTTACATACACTTAGGTTGGAGTCATTAAAACTAGTTTTACAACCACTCCACCAATTTCTTGTCAACAAACTATAATTTTGGCAAGTCAGTTAGGACATCTACTTTTGCTTGACACAGTTCAAGGGCTACCTTCAATCTCTGTGCCTCTTTGCTTGACATCATGGGAAAATCAAAAGAAATCAGCCAACACCTAAAAAAAAAAAATGTGTAGACCTCCACAAGTCTGGTTCATCCTTGGGAGCAATTTCCAAACGCCTGAGGTACCACGTTCATCTGTACAAACAATAGTACGCAAGTATAAACACCATGGGCCCACGCAGCCGTCATACCGCTCAGGAAGTGACACGTTCTGTCCTAGAGATGAATGTACTTTGGTGTGAAAAGTGCAAATCAATCCCAGAACAACAGCAAAGGACCTTGTGAAGATACTGGAGGAAACGGGTACAAAAGTATCTATATCCGCAGTAAAACAAGTCCTATATCGACATAACCTGAAAGGCCGCTCAGCAAAGAAGCCACTGCTCCAAACCCGCCATAAAAAAGCCAGACTATGGTTTGTAACTGCACAAGGGGACAAAGATCATTGCCATAATGACCATCGTTATGTTTAGAGGATAAAAAAGGAGGCTTGCAAGCCGAAGAACACCATCCCAACTATGAAGCACTGGAGTGGCAGCATCATGTTGTGGGAGTGCTTTGCTGCAGGAGGGACTGGTGCACTTCACAAAATATGTCATCATGAGGACGGAAAATTACGTGGATATATTGAAGCAACAGCTCAAGACATCAGTCAGGAAGTTAAAGCTTGGTCGCAAATGGGTCTTCCAAATGGACAATGACCCCAAGCATACTTCCAAAGCTGTAGCAAAATAGCGTAAGGACAACAAAGTCAAGGTATTGGAGTGGCCACCAGAAAGCCCTGACCTCAATCCAATAGAAAATTTGTGGGCAGAACTGAAAAAGCGTGTGTGAGCAAGTAAACCTACAAACCTGACTCAATTACACCAGCTCTGTCAGGAGGAATGGGCCAAAATTTACCCAACTTATTGTGGGAAGCGTGTGGATGGCTACCCAAAGCGTTTGACCCAAGGTAAACAATTTTAAAAGCAATGCTACCAAATACTAATTGAGTGTATGCGAACTTCTGACCCACTGGGAATGTGATGAAAGAAATAAAAGCTGAAATAAATCATTCTCTCTACTATTTTTCTGACATTTCACATTCTTAAAATAAAGTGGTGATCCTAACTGACCTGACAGGGAATTCTTACTAGGATTAAATGTCAGGAATTGTGAAACTGAATTTAAATGTATTTGACTAAGGTGTATATAAACTTCTGACTTCACCTGTGTTCATATATTGTCGATAAAGGTACAGTAGCATATCCCATTCATGCATCAAGGTAAGTTTTCCAACCCCAGTGCAGCTCACTGAACAAGTGTAACGGTAGGGTATTTTCTAGCAACCATCCGACGAGCTATACTTTCGCGACACTGTTCGATCACGCTAGGTAACTAATTAGCGTAGGTGGCCGCGTCTGTCTTCTGTACACCAGCGCTGTAATATGGCAGTTTGGGAACACTAAACCTTTAAAGGTGTGTAGTATTTGAACCTTTTTTTTCTTTTTTTTTAATGATTTCTTGCAGATATGAAAGATGGCTACTTTCCTTGTTTCCAAAATGTTACCGCAAGCGATGCATGTTAATATTAAGAATGAGCATCTGGGCTTTTAACCAAACTACGCCTGCAAGAAGATACTATGTTTAGTAGAGGCGCTAAAGGTAGTTGGTGTCTATGAATGGTTTAACCAGCTAGCTAATTTATACACATTGCAGTGATCAGAATCACTGCCTTGTAACGGTTAACGCTAGGTGAAATAGTTTATTTTGCAATTGGAACCTGCCATCTTCATAAAAATAATTTTATTAAATAACTTGATGACACTAGTTTTCCTATTTAAAACAACATTTACAGATAATATCTACTAGCTAGCGTGCTAATTTTTCCCGTGATCCAACACCACCTTTGGCCAAATATCATAGACGTTGGTTTATTTTTCATAAAACAGCCAATGCAGTTGCTTTTGGCTGGTTTATGAAGAAATAAACTAATGTATTTTTTTTTTGGTGTGTTGGATTTGTAAATTAGCAGACTAACCGGACACTTGTGTTTCAAGTCTCAGCTAGTTTTGTGTGAGAGCTAAAGCTCAGCTTGTGCTTTTAGCTGCAGTCTTTAAGCCGGTGTAGACCAGTTTGCCTGCCTGACTCATTAGACATTAACTAGCAGGTTAGCTGCTGTATCCTATATAAAGGCATCCCATTTTAAATAAAAAAAGTAGGCCTATATTTTACCTCAATCATGTGTAACCTTTTCTATGGAGATTAATAACATGCAATTGAGGTACAACATGCTACCTCATTTAAATTCACACAGAATATTACGTTTCTATATGATTACAAATGTATGTGAATGTGTTATATGAAATGTGTCAAACAAGCAAGAAGCTTTGTTTACAAGATTGTTGTGGGAGTCTTTTTTTAGCGTAGACTGCAACACATTTAGATTACCTTAATCTCATGACATTCCGTCACAACCACTGCCTTGTCTATTTAAGATTGTGCTGACTTTCTAAGCCTGGAAGAGCCTCAAGACATGGCAGTCTATATACATTACGCAACCTTGAGTACTTAATAAAGCATTGCATGCTGTGCATCATGCACTCATTGTTAACTTAGCCAATTCAGAGTGAGGGTCCATTGTATTAACTTATGTTCAGTGTCAAACAAGGCAGTATGTGGATTCATTATGATTTAATGTGTTTTGAACCAATTAATGACAAACATTCTAATTAAGGAACAATGGGGATGATGTATAATCTTATTGCGAGTAGATTGCTGGCTCCCTTAATTTGGTGTGAAAAGGGCTCCATTTTAGGCCTAATGGTTTTGGTTAATCCTACAAACTGTACCAAATGTTTGAAACTTGCCTCATATTTAGCTTTTTAAAAAGCAGATTTTATAGAGAAGTCCCACACTATAACCTGCCCTATATGCTCCCAACAATTTCAATTGGTAAACCTAACAAAAAACATTGCTTTTTGCCAGGACAGTCTGGGGAGACTGGACTTTGCATTGGGCCGTTTACTCTGCGAGGTCCTCCATTGACCCAGATATACAGAGTGGCATGAAAGCTTTAGAGGGCATGTCCCAGAGGACTGCAGATGCCTGTGAAGATACAGCACACAGGCAGTCCCCATGCTGGACGGGCAGTTTTCCGCTATGGCAACTCCAGATCATTAATACAATTATATTTCTACTGCGCTCCAGCTTCGTCTTGAGCAAAACTTTGGTTGGAGAAGTAGGTTATAGAAAGCAGGTAGCCATTTTCCCTTCAGTTAAACGAGGTCAGGAAAAGCACGTTTTAAAGCATTTCCTATGCAAATGAGCGGAGTCATGAAGTACGATGGGCTCATAAAAGCCCATTGATTTATGTAACAGAATATTAATACATATATGCCTCTCAGATAAATCTTTATTGCTAGTAGCATTTGTTGCCCTGTCTGCCCCTCTGCCCTGAACAGTGTGTTCAGGATTCATGTTGTTGGTTTGCTATTTTGATTGTGTGCCCATTTTCTGTCAGCATAATTGGTCACTGGGTAGGGTAAATGCTGCATACAAACAACTGTAATGACTATGATCACTATTTCTCTCACCTGTTGCAGGACATTTTTGGGTTAATGTTTTATATTTTGCAGTCACATGCCTATCACACCTGCTTTTGAAATGTACTATTTGTCCCCAGCTAAAATTCACACAAAATAGAAACCTAGTTGTTTACACTGAGTAGGTGGCCTGTGGAGCATGACCCTATGTAGTTAGAAAACTGTAGCACGTTAACTTGACAGCCATTCCAAGCAGTCAGTTAGGACTACATGTAGCCTACAGTACTGGTGAGTCACGCTCATTTCAGGAGGGGTATACTGGAGCGGTCTTCTTGGTCAGGTCTCTTTCCAAAATGTTTTTTTTATGTAAATTTTTTTTGGGGGGGGGATTGAACTTGATGGTGGGTTACAAAGTTTGATACAAGCTAGAGAAACTCATTTTAGGTATGATTTTCGTTCAGGCCTATGTGAAGTCACTATCTGCATTTACTTGGGTTTGTTTTGTACAGCATTTGCTATGAAGGTGACCTTTTTGTTATGGTTAAAAGGATCCTGCCACCCTTAGCTAAAAGGTCACATGATTTTTTTAGAGCCAGAGGCAGGCGTGCCTCCAACCCCAATCCAATTCACAAGTTTGACTTTGGACATGTTAATGGGTACATGCGGTCTCTGGTCTTTAGGGGGCCAACTAAAATGTCCACCTACCACCACACGTTGTTGTCCTACTATGCAAGGATACAATAAAGAAAGAGGGTGTGGCTCAGGCGTTGTCTGAACATGGTTGTCTTTGTTCAAGCAGCGTTACATAGGGATCCCTGAGTTTGTTCTGAAGCATTTCTCATTGATCTCCTGGGTTGTTTATTCAAGTGGGCCTGGATCTTGAAGGTATGCCAAGGTTTTGTTCTCCTGTGTTGATTTAAGATTGTTTCGTGGGCTTCGATAGAAATAACCCTACAGGGGGCTAACTCTACAGAGCGCGCCTCGAGCCGTGCATATGTTATTCCTCTGTTGCTCTTCCTGGGTATTAAACCCTGTACATAATGTCCTCAACGTCAGGTCAGGTGTTTGATTTAATAACTAAGCCCTGCACTTCTCACCACAATGACAAACTGACAGAATGTAATAGATTTACAGACCATTTTGAATCCCATCTGACGTTTTAATTTTCATCCATCGACTTTGCCCACTCGTGCGATGAATAACAAAAAAACAAACATTTTCAATTGCCCTTAATGAAATGTATCTGTTTTTATTAGTGGCTTTTGTCTTAATGCATGTCATTCAACTTTTCTATATCTGCAATGGGTCTGAGTATCAAGGACTCTAAAAAGCCATTTGGCATGAACTATTTTGGTTAAAAGGATGCTACTCAAACCCCTACTCTTTTCATGTGCCTTCTCTCATTCATGTGTTTTTTATTAACCTTTTGTTTCTTTCTTTTTTGCCTGCTTGCCTTTTCCATCGCATTTTACTTTCACCTCCATAAAATTGTCGGATTTGCTAAAAACCAATCTGAACCCAAATCAATGTAAACCACCCCACAATGGCCGGTTCAGCTGGTTTTGTCAAGTCGCCCCTGTCCCAGATGAAACTGATAGAGGACATTGCAGAGCTTCACTGTGAGGTGACAGGGAACCCCATCCCAGAGGTGCAGTGGTGGTTCATAGAGGGTGAGGAGCCCGACGAGACCATGACCCAGCTGTTCGATGGGGCGCGGCAAGACCGTGTCGGGATCAACGCCACCTACATCCTGCACGCCACCAGCTCCATTCACCTCTTAAACCTCACGCTCAATGACACCGGCACGTACGAATGCCGCGCTTCCAACGACCCTGACCGCAACGAGCTGAAGACTGCACCCAAAATCAAGTGGATCCGCTCACAGGCTAACGTTATAGTGTTTGAATGTGAGTGTTGGGAGGCCTTATGTACAGCCAGGCAGCATCTCCCTGTAGAGAGGACAGCGAGGGGTCCAGCTCCTGTCCCACACCTTCTCCTGCCCTCTGCCCTGTTTCACCCAGACTCCCCTACTCTCCCCTCACTGAGCTCCCATGATGTCCAGTAGTGGAGAGCAAACCTGACCACAAGGCGTGGCCGGGCCTCTCCTTAGACGTGTCCTACCTGCCGTAGCACTACCCTCAATCTGATGCCTTTTTTTACTGGGCCTATGTCAAAGCCTTATTTTAAAAGAATTAGGAAAATATTTCTCATAATATTGATAATACTGGTCATAAGGTCTGAAACCTGTAAATGGCTAGATCTAATTTTTGAATCATAAAATGTTAATTTTGTTTTTAAAGGGGTCAGATTATGGGTTGGTTAGCTTCTTGTTGGCTTCCATTTTGTCTATTTTGCTGTCTTGTCCAAGGTATAGAATGTGTAATTGATACTAACATTGACACTGTCCTGTGGTGGTTACACTCTTTAGACCTGTTTAGGCTCTTTAGGAGTACTAAATGATCTACAGGAGACAGCAACCCAGCTTTCTGATTCTCAGCCATAGGGCATCTTTCCAGTATTTATTGACAGTATTTGTTGTTTTCTCTACCTGGACCAAACCAAAAGATCCTCTTCTGTCAGTGGAACACCAACCTACCATACCTTGCCAGTTGCTTCTTCTGCATGTGTTGATTACAAGCTCCTCTCCCCATGGTCTCCTAGATTAACTTCCCTGTGTAACCCCTCTTCTCTTGAACTCTTTGTTCAGCCCGAGCTCTCCATTTTTAGGTGCCTGCCCATGTGATCCGCCTCTTCTTGGAAAGCTCTGCACTGCCTTTTATATTGTGCTGTTCTTGGCTTGAAATTTGATTATGAAAGTAATAACATTTGACAAGCTAAGCTAGACCTTATCAGTTGTCACTATGAAGTTTAGGCTAAAGGATAGTAAAGCCATGTCAAGCCCCGAACAGTCAAGGTTTGTGCTGCAACATGTTGGTATCAATAGAGCCTTTTATCCTGTAAACCCTATACATACATACGTTTGGATTAAATCCACTACTTAGATATAACATTTTTTTTTTGTCTTTAGTTACCCTAAACTATTTTAGCAATATCCTGTATGTGAAAAGACATGCAAGAATTAGTTACACTTGGCTTGTTGTCGTGGTAACATTACTACAGTAATGATCCTACTAGAAGTGATCTTTTCAAAGGACGGCTTATTAATATGTTGACTTCGTCTACAGATCCCTTAATTGTGTCTTCACCTATTGAGGTGAACAACCAGACCTCTGCCATCCTCTCGTGCAACCTGACCAACCCCCCGTCCACAGTCAAAGGTCATTACTGGATGAGGAATGGCAATGTGATCGAGGCATCCAAGCAGGACTCTGCTGCTCTCTACACCGAGTACATGTAAGTGCCTGCCAGGCAGGCAGCGTGTGTTTGCATGTTTGAGCCACCAGATGGACGGGAATCCCTCTGAGCTATAGAACGATTTCCCGGAGCTGGGCTCGCTGATTTGAGATTCAGCTATTGTTCTGAACCTAGCAGTCATTTCTTGTCATTATTAGCGACCATGCCTTTTTAATGTTTGGTCAGCAGGGCGGTAGGTCACACAGATTTTGACCGCACAGCAGCACTGAATGAACAACCACTCCAACCTATCCTCCATATATTTTCTACATGTTAGCTCTCCTTCACTCTATCGCTCGCTAGCACACACATACCATCCATTAATGGTAACACTCCAGGCCCTGCTCAGGCATTCCCTGCCATTTAATTAGCAGCGAGATGAACTGTGCAGCTTTGGTTGTAGCCTTGACAGCAGCACGGATAAGCGCCCCCCTAGCAGTTCCACTCTCTCACTCTCACATGATAACCATAATTCCCCATCAGACGTAAAGAGCAGGGAGGGTTTCAGTGCCGACACAAGTCCGATCGTTGTTACCAGGGGGAAGTAGAAGCGTTTGTAACAAGGAGAGAGGCAGTTTATATTTATCCGGTTGCTTCTCATTCTCAACAGCAACAGGAAGCCATTTGAAGTTCAGCCTGTTGGGGCAGCATCTTTTGTAGTGTGTTTTTACAGGCAAAGTGACTTCATGACTGGGATGTGTTTGAAGCCATTGAGTGAAGTCTGTAGGTCTTTGTTTCCCATCCTTAGGGCTTACGTTGTTTTTTTTCTCTCCCCCCATTAGCTTGGCTAAAATTGATTTCCATTCTGGTGGAGTATATGACTGCGTCTTCCTGTCTGATCCTGTGGTGAAGAAATCCATTGAAGTCAAAAGTAAGTAATCCGTTTTAACTTCTTTTAAAGTGAAGACTCTTCTACTGATGTTAGTTATGCCGCTGAATGTTACTACCTTTTTAGTGCACTTTGAGTATCTGAAAGCTGTAATGGGCTTATATAGCCAGTTTTATACAACTGCAGGTGTGTTTGATGAATCGCGGCAATCCAATAAATACCTGCATCCGTGTGTTTGTCACTAGCTGCTGTCCATGTCTCGGCCTACAAACGCTCTGAGCATGGAAATGAGCAGGACAAGGGTGTGCTGGTGTGTGTCAGTCATGGATATCCACTGCCTACTGACTGGAAGTGGTACAAACTGGAAGGAGAAGAAATGCTGAAGAAGGTATGCGTTTGCCATCGTTGATACACCATTAGGCTTAACACACTTAGTTTCACTGAGCCAGAATAACCCCTGATGCTGAAATGAGTGATTGAAGTCACATGCTGCAGTTATTTTCCAATGTTAGGAATCGTTGACTAAATCAATATCTTGATTGAAGTCACAGTAATGCCACACGCACTAGTACTATCCAAAGAGGTCTCTGCCCGAGATAAGAGTTGAGTATTCAATGACTTTTTGCTCCCTTTTTATGGCATTCTCAGGCCATCACCAACGGTACTGACAGGTATGAGATCAAGAGCACCCCCAACAGGACCACCCTGACCATCAACGACCTGGACATCGCCATGGACATGGGCGACTACATGTGCTACGGTGCCAGCGAAGTGGGCTCGGCCTTCGACAAGATCCACCTGCGCGTCCGTAGCCGCCTGGCCGCCCTCTGGCCCTTCCTGGGCATCGTGGCCGAGGTCATCATCCTGGTCAGCATCATCTTCATCTACGAGAAGAGGAGAAAGCCTGATGAGATCAACGACGGTACGTAGACACACCCGCTGAGAAATGCCGAAAAGAAGTACTCTTGTTTTGCCATGTGATTTCTGAAGTGGCATACCTCGCTAAGTCAATATGATTTGGCTGTGAGTGTCTGCTGCCCTCCAGTGGCAGAACACTCTTAGTTTCAGATGCGCTGTCATTCTCCAAAGATTGCTGTGCATTAGCTGCCATTTTAATGATATCTCAACACTTTGTCTTTTCTTAATGGTTTGGATATAGCAGGTTTACTGTTATTTACTTGGTCTTCTTGATTTGCAATTTAAATGTTTTCCACTTATGATTTTAGTAATTTCATTTGATCAAAAGCAATTGGTTTTCTATTAGAACACTTTTTTTTCTTCTTCATTTTGTATTTCTCTGTTCGCTGCTGCGTTTGCGTTTTGGTAAGTGATCAAAGCTGCATGTCAGATGGAAGTGGTTGACCAGAGATGAACGTAACTGAGAAGCTATGGGAATGCACTGCGTTCACTCGTTAAGAATGTACCTAATAAGGAACTCTTCCACTGGCCTTGCATTCATACATTGGACCAATTTGGGCAAAATTTGACTTACATTGTCAGACTGCTAAAACTTAGCCACATTTTTATGCCCACCAATCAATGTGTTTTTGTCATGCCAGTAAAAGGGTTAAATAGCCTAAGTCATGTGATTTATGTGGAGATGGAAATTAGGCCTAATGTCATGGTTTGTAGTGTTGGAAACACCTAAGGGTTTAGGGTTTTAAAGGTACAGACAGCAGTATGACATCACGGGGAAACTTCCTGCTTGCAGACAGTTGTTGACGTCTGTAAGCAGGAAGTTGCTCATGTCATATTTCTGTGTACCTTTTTTAATATCTTGTCTTGCATGCCATCTGCATCTTGATCTCATGCATGACAAGTAATTTACATTTTTTATAATAGGGATATCATTTCATTGATCTCATTCATTGCCTGAGGGCACCTATTCTTTGATTTAACCGGTGACTGAACGGTCATGTCCAGACGGTTCCTTTTAATCTGCAGTATGCCTGTACGCTTTGTTTAGAACCGTTTTCGGTGTTGCATTGTCCCTGCAAGTTTTCTCTTTTCACTTGGTTGTCCTGTTTGCGTTATTTTGAGTGATGTTTAGAACAGATTGTTCCTGATCGACGATATGGTATCATAGTTGGGATACAGTGTAGGTAGATTTGTCATAACTGCAGTTTTCTTTTTAAATGAAATTAAGTTCAAGCGATGTAACTGTATTTGCTTATTGTAGATAGAACTATGGCAGTGTATGCTTGTTTTGCTTAATTGACTGTAATCACTTGACAATGGCCTACTTAAAGAAATATTTGGAACTTTGTCACCATTTCCATTGTCTGTGGAAAGCATTCTTTCTCCATGCCTTGCTCTCATTAGAATGTCTCCCTACCAGACAGTCTCTGACCAATTCAGCTGTTGACACATCTTTTCTCTTGTCCCTGTGCTGCTTTATAGATGAGGACTCAGGTTCTGCTCCCCTGTAAGTACACATTTTACACTGACATGTAAAAATGCAATACAATTCATATCTCACGAAGAAAATATATAAATGGGCCTCCCGAGAGGCGCAAGGGTCTAAGGCACAGCATCGCAGTGCTAGAGGCGTCACTACAGACCTGGGTTCGATCCCAGGCTGTCGCAGGTGGCCGTAACCGGTAGACCCATGAGGCAGCACACAATTGGCACAGCGTCGTCCGGGTTAGGGGAGGGTTTGGCCGGCCGTGATGTCGGTGTCCCATCGTGCTCTAGCGACTCCTGTGGCGGGCCGGGCGCACGCACGCTGACTTCGGTTGCCAGGTGTACGGTGTTTCCTCCGACACATTGGTGCGGCTGGCTTCGGGGTTAAGCGGGCAGTGTGTCAAGAAGCAGTGCGGCTTGGCAGGGCCGTGTTTCGGAGGACACATGGCTCTCGACCCTCGCCTGAGTTAGTACAGGAGTTGCAGCGATGGGACAAGACTGTAACTACCAATTTGGGTATCACGGAAAAGGGATAAAAAAAAAAATTGGTGCCCCCCCCCCCCCCAAAATAAAGATATACATTGCTGTATTGTTTGTAAAGTTCTGGATGAAAAATGTCTTTCAGGAAAAGCAATGCTGCTACAAACCACAAGGATGTCAGGCAAAGGAACTCCAACTGAGAGAAGATGAGAGGTGTGTGTGTGTGTGTGTGAGGGCTTTTAGAATCAACCCACTCGACTGGATGAGCCTATTTCAAATACATTTATTCTGATTGCAAAATCAAAGCAGTAAACCTCCTGTAGAGGTTGAGCTCTCAATCTAATTGTCAGTCCCCTTTCTTTCCTGACAGATGTCATCAGGATGATCTATCTTCCAGGATGAAGATCATTTGCTGAGCGTCACATAATCTAGTGCACCCTGCGAATTTTAAACAACTTTAAATTTAAAAATTCTTGAACGTTGATGTCTTGAGAAATGGACTGAATTGTCCTCTTCTATATTTCTCTCCATATTGTGCTTTCGGCTTAAGGCCATTGGCAAAAAAAAACATGTTTTTGCATGACTTTTATTGCCGTTCTAGAAGTGTTTGTTCGTAGTGAAGTCCATTGTAAACGTTTACGTGGGAATGATCTATTGGTGGTTTTTCTATTTGTGCTTATAGCTTCCTCCACTGTCCTTCACTTCTAAATATCTGCTCTTATATTTGCAAGCGTGAACAGCCACCTGTTAAGCAACATGGATCCTGCTAAGAATGAGAAATGTTTGGACACTGACAAGCTTTTGCCCCAGGCCCTATTACCACACCTGACTCCAATAATCAACTAATCATTGTCTTCAGTTTAGAATGCAATTAGTTTAATCAGGTCTGTTTAGATATAGGGCTGGGTGGAAATGACATTAATCAGGCCCCTGAACTGGAGTGGCCCATCCCTGCTGTAGGTAAAGTAATGACTTGAAGCCTTTGACTTCAGATGTGTGCCCTGACCCTTCAACATCACATAGTTGGCTGAGTTATAGGATACACCTTAACACAGTCCATTTTACTTCCTCCACTGTGTTTGATTTTCCGCAGTGGAAGTTATAATACTGTAGGTAGTTCCTAAATTAAACGCAGCAGGTAGGATTAGAATGCAATTTCCCCTGAGTTTCTGCTGTATTTAATACATGCGCTGTTGAGATTTTAAAAGGCTAATCATTGCAAAACAAAATACAAGCTTTTTGGAGTTTTACTACTTATTAAAATGTTATAAGGTGTAGTTTTGAATTGTCTGCTTTTTTTTGCCATAGTCACATCCATAGTAATACTTCCTGAAAAAGGACCAAGTGTAAGAGATGGGTTTTCTGCTTCTGAACAACGACAAATTCTAATACTAATGTATTAATCAGAATTGAAGGCGATTTTTAAATGGTTTGTTTTTTTGAAGGGTATGTGGAACCTAAACATGATTGACACTAATGAAGCATTGTCCTTTTTCTAACCTCCACTTTGTAGACAACTCAGAAGCCACATGTTGCACTAACCTGATTTAGTGTTGTGACTGGATGTGCACTGTTAGTTTAAGACGTACATGTGAAAATATGACTTTGTCAATTATTTAGCCTAAAAGTAACCAATTAGATTCAACACAACTGTACCAATTTGCACAATCTCAATAAAGTGATCTGATTTAAGAGACGTGGTCTGTCTGTTACTGCTTGAATAAGATGGACATTTTGGTTTATTTCCTCATGGGCAATATGCTATAGGCCATCCCACATGTAAAGCTATGAAGTTACTGTTTTTAAGTGCCCTGGATGGTCGTTGGTGATGGGTTTGTAGAGCAAGGTGTTGGTCCTCTGGTAAATGGCATGACTTGAAGCTGGCATACATACAGAAGGAGTTACCTAATGGTAAAGGAGTAGTCTTGGAAATTCCAGACCTACGACAACAGCATTACGTAAAGTCGTGTCCAAAAGTTTTGAATGACACAAATATTGATTTTCACAAAGTCTTCTGCCTCAGTTTGTATGATGGCAATTTGCATATACTCCCGAATGTTATGAGGAGTGATCAGATGAATTGCAATTAATTGCAAAGTCCCTGTTTGTCATGCAAATGAACTGAATCCCCCAAAAACATTTCCACTGCATTTCAGCCCTGCCACAAAAGGACCAGCTGACATGTCAGTGATTCTCTCGTTAACACAGGTGTGAGTGTTGACGAGGACAAGGCTGGAGCTCACTGTCATGCTGATTGAGTTCGAATAACAGACTGGAAGCTGGGTGGTGCTTGGAATCATTATTCTTCCTCTGTCAGCCATGGTTACCTTCAAGGAAACACGTGCCGTCATCATTGCTTTGCACAAAAAGGGCTTCACAGGCAAGGATATTGCTGCCAGTAAGATTGCGCCTAAGTCAACCATTTATCGGAGCATCAAGAACTTCAAGGAGAGCGGTTCAATTGTGAAGAAGGCTTCAGGGCACCCAAGAAAGTCCAGCAAGCGCCAGGACCGTCTCCTAAAGTTGATTCAGCTGCGGGATCGGGGCACCACCAGTACAGAGCTTGCTCAGGAATGGCAGCAGGCAGGTGTGAGTGCATCTGCATGCACAGTGAGGCGAAGACTTTGAGGATGGCCTGGTGTCAAGAAGGGCAGCAAAGAAGCAACTTCTCTCCAGGAAAAACATCAGGGACAGACTGATATTCTGCAAAAGGTACAGGGATTGGACTGCTGAGGACTGGGGTGTAGTCATTTTCTCTGATGAATCCCCTTTCCGATTGTTTGGGGCATCCGGAAAAAAGCTTGTACGGAGAAGACAAGGTGAGCGCTACCAGTCCTGTGTCATGCCAACAGTAAAGCATCCATCCATGTGTGGGGTTGCTTCTCAGCCAAGGGAGTGGGCTCACTCACAATTTGCCTAAGAACACAGCCATGAATAAAGAATCAACACATCCTCCGAGATCAACTTCTCCCAACCATCCACGAAGTTTGGTGACGAACAATGCCTTTTCCAGCATGATGGAGCACCTTGCCATAAGGCAAAAGTGATAACTAAGTGGCTCAGGGAATAAAACCAATATTTTGGGTCCATAGCCAGGGAACTCCAGACCTTAATCCCATTGAGAACTTGTGGTCAACCCTCAAGAGGCGGGTGGACAAACAAAAACCCACAAATTCTGACAAACTCCATGCATTGATTATGCAAGAATGGGCTGCCATCAGTCAGGATGTGGCCCAGAAGTTAATTGACAGCATGCCAGGGCAGATGGCAGAGGTCTTGAACAAGAAGGGTCAACACTGCAAATATTGACTCTTTGCATCAACTTCATGTAATTGTCAATAAAAGCCTTTGACACTTATGAAATGCTTGTAATTATACTTCAGTATTCCATAGTAACATCTGACAAAAATATCTAAAGACGCTGAGGCAGCTAACTTTGTAGAAATTAATATTTGTCATTCTCAAAACTTCTGGCCACAACTGTATACTGGAACATTGCTTATGTTGTGGGAGGCAATTTGTCTGCCTAGGTCCTAGGGAGACTAGTAAATGAGTGGACTAAAAGTCTGATTTCATAGTCCAAACCGATATAGACTCGCTGTACAATATTACATCAGTAGGCCTACACATCCAAATAATTCTGAGAAGATTCGACACCAGAGGGTGCCATTTAATCATCAGTGGAGGAACCATTGTGATTCTAGGTGGCATGGTTGACGTAGCCTATCAATGTGTTAGAATAAATCGACATCTGTACTGGTGGATATTGTAGCCTATATTGGCACATATTCCATTTCTCAGGTGAAGTAATCCAACAGTATTATTTGGTGATTACACATGCATGCTGTGCATAAAATGGAGTAAATTTGCCGATGTGCTGATCGATTGACCTTTCAAGGCTACTATTGCATTTGAATGTTTCAAACTATTTGTATTGAAAATACAATATTCAAAACAGATATATAAAATATTTCACACTTGTATGACTTTTTTTTCATCACTTTCTTTGGTTCACCATGCTGTCATCTCACATTGGAACTTTCCCTTGGATGTCATTCGAGAGGAGTGCTCTAGGTAATAGGACGGGCTCTCCGTTTCACTGTGACATGAAACGAATAGCCAGATTGCAGCCATAGCAACGCCACTGGTGCTGTATCCTAAAGTGGTTTCCACTGGATACAATAGGCTGGGGCTGCTTTGAACTCGTCGCCGCCCAGCCACGCAAAGGTTCCGAAGGCGCGCACTCTATTCCCGCGCGCTGTTATGGCCGAGGATGGAGAAGATGAGTCCAAATTCCAGCAGCCTCTATTGTGCGGAACCGGCTCCGTTGGTGGCGGAGGCGATAGGAACGGTCTAAGTTTGAAGATGAAGCAATTTACGCCAGGAGGGGGAGCATCGTCAACAGCGCGCAAGAACTCCAACAATGAGCTGTGGTTCATGCAAGGCGAAGATTCCGCACCTTGTGCTCCTACAGGCGCCACAAACTGTGCTCTGTTATGCCAGGGAGATGCTGCTGCCCGTGGCGGCTCATACTATAGGGCTGGAGGGGACTCAGCCACAGGATCAGCGGTAACCGGGTTGGCTACTTGTTGGACAGGTGAAGGCACTACCGGTGTGATATGCAACAACAACGGAGATTGCAGAAGGGACCCCAACATTTCAGGGAGCCTGTCCTCCATCGTCTCTAGGCAGGAGAAACGGACAGGTGGAATCGTTGCACCGGACAACGGGAAAAGGCCAACCAGATGTAATTCCAGAGTCGCCAGCATGGACGGTTCGATCACCTCAGCCGGGTCCTTAGCACAGGGGCAAGGGCCCGAGGTGGCCGGGGCCACAACTACTGGCAATGAGAAAAAGGACTCCAGAGTTTCCTTCTCAAATGCCCCTAATAGAAAATCATCGTCCTCTGTGCAGAACCAACAGAACAGGAGTTCTCTCGCATTTTTTAAATCTGAGGATGGACCCCAGATTGTGCCAGATGATGGGGAACCGCAGGACAATCGGACTTATATGCAGCGCCAATTTAGTTCCATGCTTCAGCCTGGAGTTAATAAATTTTCCCTGCGTATGTTTGGGAGCCAAAAAGCGGTGGAAAAGGAACAAGAGCGCGTCCAATCGGCCGGTAATTGGATTATTCATCCATACAGCGATTTCAGGTATGGGTTGAGTCAAGTGCCACTCTGAGGTGGGCTAAAATTGGTCATGTGATCTATGGGCTAAACAATTTAGCCAATAAGTAACTTGAATATAAATTAACATAAACTACTTCCAATGCTTTATAACAAATTGGTTATGAGATGTTAAATTATAAGATTTGTTGACATCCATTTTGACGTTTGCTGTCAGTGCGGTCTGCTGCTTTTCATGAGTAACGCATTGCCACTAAATGTCAAATTAGGCAACATATATTGGGAGAACAACACCGAATCTAAAAGCTGAAAAGGTATGTTGCACATTCTCATAATTTCGCAGTGTTGATATATTGGGGTCTAAAGACCTAGTCCATGGAAAATACTTGATTTAGGGATGAGAGTTGCGTTGCTGAAACATCAGTAGTTTATAAGGAAAGGCCTATTTATGTCTCGAGATTTACAGTGAGGACGCGTGCGTAAATCAGCTGACCAAAAGGCCTTGTTGGTGAAGTTACTTGGCAAACATATACCGCATGAAATAAATCTAAAACACCCCCACTGTTGATAAAATGTGTCCCAGGTTATCACCTTTATGAAATGCTACATGCGCTTTTTATTAATGGTAGCCTATTATAACGCGTTTCCCTCAGATTCCCTAATAATATAGTCATATTACAAGCAGGGATGGGCATCTTTGATGGGGGTGGGGGCCACAAAAAGTCTGAGCTCATCATGAGAAATGTTTGCTGTTTTTAATATGATATCTGAGTGACACTAACAAAATCAATTGGGGGGGGACGCCATTAATTCTACGATGATAGCAAGCTTAGATAGCTGGCCTCTAAATTAATTTAGCAATATTTAGTTTTTCTGGGCTGACATGGGCTAATTGACTGAGTGTAAAACTGCTGATGCACAGCCAAATCTCTGAATTGCACCTTGTGTACTCTACTACTCTAAATCGCAACAGTAAATTGAGACCCTGACTGAGTTCTTAAAAACACTATGTGTGTGTGTGTGTGTGTGTGTATTTGTGTGTGTGTGTACCAGTCGAAAGTTTGTACACAACTACTCATTCAAGGGTTTTTCTTTATTTTTACTATTTTCTACATTGTATAATAATAGTGAAGACATCAAAACTATGAAATAACACATTGAATCATGTAGCAACCAAAAAAGCTTTAAACAAATCAAATATATTTGAGATTCTTCAAAGAAGCTACCCATTGCCTTGATGACAGATTTGCACACACTTGGCATTCTCTCAACCAGCTTCATCTGGAATGCTTTTTTCAACAGACTTGAAGGAGTTCACACATACGCTCAGCACTTGTTGGCTGTTTTTCCTTCACTCTGCGGTCTAACTCATCCCAAACCATTTCAATTGGGTTGAGGTCGGGTGATTGTGGAGACCAGGTCATATGATGCACTCCATCACTCTCCTTCTTGGTCAAATAGCCCTTACACAGCCTGGAGGCGTGTTGGGTCATTGTCGTGTTGAAAAACAAATTATAATCCCACTAACCGCAAGCCAGATGGGATGGCGTATCGCTGTAGAATGCTGTGGTAGCCATGCTGGTTAAGTGTGTCTTGAATTCTAAATAAATCACTGACAGTGTCACCAGCAAAGCACCCCCACACCATCACATCTCCTCCATGCTTCACGGTGGGAATCACACATGCAGAGATTATCCGTTCACCTACTCTCTCAAATTTGGGCTCATCAGACCAAAGGAAAGATTTCCACAGGTCTAATGTCCATTGCTCATATTTCTTGGCCCAAGCATTTTATTGTTATTACTTGGTGTCCTTTAATAGTGGTTTCTTTGCAGCAATTTGACCATGAAGGCTTAATTCAGGCAGTCTCCTCTGAACAGTTGATGTTGAGATATGTCTTACTTGAACTCTGTAAAGCATTTATTTGGCCTGCAATTTCTGAGGCTGGTAACTCTAATGAACTTATCTTCTGCAGCAAAGGTAACTCTGCATCTTCCTTTCCTGTGGCGGTCCTCATGAGACCCAGTTTCATCATAGCTCTTGATGGTTTTTGCAACTGCACTTGTGGCCTGATTGACTGACCTTCATGTCTTAAAGCAGGGGTGGGCAACTCCAGTCCTCGGGGGCCTGATTGGTGTCACACTTTTTTTCCATCCCTAGCAAACACAGCTGATTTAATCAAATTGCATTCTAAACTGAAGATCATGATTAGGTGATTATTGGAGTCAGGTGTGTTAGCTGGGGCTGAGGCAAAACATTGACACCAATCAGGCCCTTGAGGACTGGAATTGCCCAGACCTGTCTTAAAGTAATGATGGTGTTGCTTATTTGAGCTGTTCTTGCCATAATATGGACTTGGTCTTTTTTATTATTCTACAATAATAGTAAAAATAAAGAAAAACACTTGAATGAGTAGGTATGTGCAAACTTTGACTGGTACTGTATATATTTTTTGGGGGGCAGGGGGATTGATCCGAGGGCCTTCAAAAGAGGGTGTGTGGGCCTCCAGTTGCCCATCCCTGGATTACAGTATCATACACAAACATCTGATATTGTTTTGTCACACAACTTGGTCAAACATGTTTCATATTTATTTTGTCATTGCATATTAATAAAATATGAATGTTACATGAACGGAACCATGCATGCATGACTCTTGACAGGATATTATTGCATGCAAATATATTAATATTAGATGTCATATTGAAAATACTAAACACACCAATCTAGTTTGATCTTTTGGATTTCGTTATGGGTAGGTGTCGGTGTTAATTTAGTACTCTGTAATTAAAATCGGGATCAATTTCTTTCATGAATGCAAAATCAGCTTGAGCTATCTCACTGCAGCTGCTTCGTCCCTATACCTCACTATTCTCCTCTCATTTTCACACATCGCTCTACAACAGATTCCTATAAACGTTTAGGCTTTCCCCCGAAATCAGACGCTTCGGTCTAAGACAGACTCTCCCTCGTATGGAGACAGCTATTTTAAACTGATAATCAATGCCATTACGTGCACGTGTAATTATAAGAGGCACCACAATTTTTTATTAAGTGAATTCCAGGTCTTTATGTCAAGAAAGAGTTAAGGCATCATCTCTTCTAGGGTTAAAGTTGGAGTGGTTTTTAAAGTGAATGATGAGTTGTGTTATTAAGCAGCACCCCGATCCCGTTGCTCCCTCTTTCCTCAACATGACCTTATCTTTTGGAGAGACACACAGGGACGTACACTGACTCATCACTCAGTAATACAAATGTAAAGTAGTACTGTTATGTATGTTTGTAAGGTAGCCTTCAGTTTGCAGGTTAGGTTCACATAGGGTGAGATACGCTACATGACCAAAAGTATATGGAAACCTGCTCGTCGAACATCTCATTCCAAAATCATAGGCATTAATATGGAGTTGGTCCCGCCTTTGCAGCTATAACAACCTCCACTTTTCTGGGAAGGCTTTCCAATAGATGTTGGAACATTGCTCCGGGGACAAGCTTGCATTCAGCCGCAAGAGCATTAGTGAGGTTGGGCACTGATGTTGGGCAATTAGGCCCGCAATCGGCGTTCCAATTCATCCCAAAGGTGTTCGACGGGATTGAGGTCAGGGCTCTGTGCTGGCCAGTCAAGTTCTTCCACACGGATCTCAACAAACCATTTCTGTATGGACCTCGCTTTGGGCATGGGGGTATTGTCATGCTCAAACAGGACAAAAATCGCCTCCCAAAACTGTTGCCACAAAGTTGGAAGCACAGAATCATCTATAATGTTATTGTATGCTATAGCGTTAAGATTTCCCTTCACTGGAACTAAGGGGCCTAGCCCGAACCATGAAAAACAGCCCGACAGTCAAAACTGTCAACATGACAGCATACTGTCACATACTGTGCGTTTAGACGGAGAGCAATTTTGGTAGAGTAGGCCTATTTCACAACCAATAACTTCTCCGCTACAGTAAGTTTGAGCAATTTGCAAACTTCACGGCAACATTTAGGGCATTTCTGTTATGTAGCCTCCTGTAGCAACTTATCGTTGGAAGGATGATCTCATCACTCACTCAGTGGAGTCATCGATGTTCGTTTCCGATCAGGCAGGATCAGTCAATCAAGACATGACTCAGCGGCCCACCTATCAGTTACACTCTTCCCAAGCATTGACTCCCGTTACCTTGGGTTGATTAGACAGCAATATTGATAGCCACTGATATTACACTAGGTGCACAATTCAATATGTATTTTCAGTTGAGCTCTTCAATATTAATCCATCTCTTATCTCACACATGTTATTGTCAAGTGTAACATTCCATATGCAAAATTCCATAAACTTGTAGTGTAACTATCTTACATAACCTGGCAGTCACAATAATTCAAATATACTGATAGGCCTACTATTCTGGTTTCACTTATGCCACCCTTTGTCTTTGTAGCAAGGATTTAGAATCAATTCACCAACCAGCTGTACCCTCATATTACCCTCTCCCCCATCGTCTCCCCTCCTGTCCTGTCCTTGACGTGACCTTGACTTGATTTTTGACAGGTTGCAGTGATATGACTGTTGATTGTGAACTGTTTCACAGTAAGCTATGCCACCAGCCTTGTGTGTGTGTGTGTGTGAGCTTGCCTCTGTGCGTGTGTGTGTTATTGTCCGTGTGCCCCTGTCTGACAGAGGGTGTTGTGAGATGTGGACAGTACAGAGCAGGCTGCAGTAAGTCGAGAGGGTACTTGTCAGATGGATAAAGCAACATCAGCGACTTTTAGTGATGGGGGGGAAAAAATCCATATAGTTACATATCGTGATATTATTTTTGGATGATGCTATATTGATATTTGTCTCCTAGTATTGTTTATTTATTTTTGCCACTGTAGGTAGCATCAGCTTGTACTAGTTACTTGCACCCAAACACCAGTATTTTTCCTTCATAGCTTGTTCTCCATCTTTATTTAAATTTAGGGTGCTTATTTGTTTTCAGCACTTATATTACCCGGTCTGATCAAAACTTGTTTTCTCATGCTCTCTCTTGTCTCTGCAGCAGACATATAGTGAGAATATGTTTGGAACATCAAATCGCAATTAAATTGCAGTATCAAATTGCATTAAATGTAGAATCGTGATTTGTGAGAATGGTGGGAATCTTGAGAATCGCAGTACATACAGTATCTTATCAGCTCCTCAGTATAGTGATAATGTATTGCGACGTTCCTGGCCTTTCCCAACTACTTGCATGTGATATGCACAGCAAACAGCAAATAAGAACATTTGCTCAATGAAAACAGTGATACTACAGTTTCTACTTGAACTAGTACTCATCATGATATACCCTAGTCACTTACTGTACTGTTATTGTACTATTATTACTAAGTAATAGCACCTGTCAATTGGTCCCGCATAGGGCTAACTGTCATCACATAATCTGTCTCTGAGGATCTTCCCTCGCGACAAGGCCATTCCCCAAACTATTTCATAAAATG
This sequence comes from Salmo salar, assembly GCF_965601325.2. Lineage (NCBI taxonomy): Eukaryota > Metazoa > Chordata > Actinopteri > Salmoniformes > Salmonidae > Salmo > Salmo salar. The sequence goes on from NC_138300.1 coordinate 21,697,160, forward strand.
TTATATTGCATTCTTTGTTTTTAATTTAGTTACGCCTGTACTCGATTGAACAGGAGTTGAAGTTCAGGTGTCCCGAGTTCTTCCACCATAACTGTCTCTGTCCCCTAACCTCCTTCTCCTGCCCTCTAGGTTCTACTGGGATTTCACCATGCTGATGTTCATGGTGGGCAACCTCATCATCATCCCCGTTGGGATCACCTTTTTCAAGGACGAGACCACCGCGCCCTGGATCATCTTCAACGTGGTCTCTGACACCTTCTTCCTCATGGACCTGGTCCTCAACTTCCGCACAGGCATTGTATTTGAGGACAACACCGAGATCATCCTGGACCCCAGGAAGATCAAGAGGACGTACCTAAAGACCTGGTTCTTGGTGGACTTTGTCTCCTCCATCCCTGTGGATTATATCTTCCTGATCGTTGAGAAGGGGATAGACTCCGAATTGTATAAGACGGCCAGAGCCCTGAGGATCCTACGCTTTACCAAGATCCTCAGTCTGCTGAGGCTGCTCAGGCTGTCCAGGCTCATCCGCTACATCCACCAATGGGAAGAGGTAAACTGGGCTCTAGAACTTACTTTGACCTAACATAGCAAGCGTGAAAGAAGTGCCTGAAACTAGATCTCCTACATACTGGTCTTGAGGAGAAGAAAAATAGCATCGACCAATGGAGTACTTGCATAAGTACTTGCATCGACCAATGGAAAGAGGGGGTAGGCCGCAATGTTAAGGCAGCAGTAGAAGGAATAAGCTCTTTTAGTTTGTCAAATCAGGGCAAGTACAGAAGGGAGTCAGATATGAACATCATCAACCCAACCTACTTCAGGGTAATGTCCTTCCAATAATAGGCTAGTCTCACACTATCACAGGCCTTCAACACTGTTTTCTCTCTGTATCTGTAGTGATATACATCAGCAGGATGCTGAGATTCACAGCTTTGCTTTCTCAGTGACTGTGTCGGCCAGTTAGCCTCATCATCGCAGCATTTGGCTGTGGCGTGCAGCCAGTCACAGTGGCCTGTTTTACCCTGATGTGACTGGATGTGTAAAGCTGTGCTGACCAAACAGAGGGGAGGATGGCCAAACATACATTCATGCCCCTTCTGTGCTAGTCTGATGACTCATTTGTGTGTGTGTTCTGTACTCTACTTAATGGGACAATTATTTTCTTGATTCCAGAGTGGTAATTTGAGCCAGACACAACCCCTAATTATTGAATCAACCCCTTGCGTAACCGAGTGCCTCTCGTCCACTGCTCAGCTCTGCTCTGCACAGGGCAGCTGCTCACCTCATCTGGAGCATGAGAGGGCCAGTTAGACAACTCACTGAATAAAGGAGGAACCTTAACTCCATGTCATACAATGACTTCATTTTGTTAGAGAGCAATGTGCTCATCAAGATGTACCTGGAACACCTGGGAACACACAGTCTTCTTTACTACTGCCTGTAGCTGACAGCTGTTTGGAGCACTTCTCTGATACCCTATCTAGGCCCACGTATTCCCTGAGTGTCATCCCCTCTGCATTGGGCTGTTTGTGTGTACGTGCTTGTTAGTTTGTGTTCTAGGTGCTAGACAGGATGCAGCAGTAAAAACACTGAGGCTTTCCGGGAATATGAAGCTTGTATCAACCTCTTCCATTTGCAGTCACGTCCAGACTGAGTGGATGTTACCTTTTTCATGAGCTAGGCTGGCCAGGCAGCAGTGCACTAGGTACTCTAGGATTGCGTTGTGGGTTTAGGAGGACTTTCACTTAGCATGCTCTCATTTCTGATTCCCGTCTAGAGCATTATGATTTCATCAGAATCCATAAACAATTACATTTTAATTGAATTGATACAGTATTTCCATATTAGTGGCTGCGGAACTGTTGTGTAATGTGTTAGAGTGGATTGCGTAATGCTTTGACCTCTTTTTATTTGAGTAATGGGCTGCAGGCCATAAGGTTCTTGTCACATCTACGCTATGTGCCCTGACCCTTCCAGCCAACTGACAGTGACACATGTTACATGTCATAGTTCTGCTAGTTAGCTGAAGACTTCGTTTTAGCCCATGATTGGATCCTAATCAAAATGCAAGGCCTTCAAGTGTTTTCTCCTCCTCCTCCTGTTGCTTGCGGGCAGTGAGTCTGATAGCAGAAGCATGGAGGGGGAGTTGAGAGATGGCGAGCAGCTGCCTGTGAGGGCACCGCGATACGCTAAATGCACCAATCTGAGCCCGCTGACCTTAATGGTGTACGACAAGCCATTGCATTTATTTAGGTGTGTGTGTACGCTGCAGGTAAATTGTCCATAAACAGATACAGAAACAGCTGCATAGGCACTGTGAAAATAACCCAATATCACCCAAACTCAGTAATACAGGGATTTTGTTTTTCATTTTAGGGCTTTTGAGACAAAGCTAGAAAGAGGTCATGCAGAAGGATGCTTGTTTGGCCTTTTTCACCACCGATATTCCAATACAGTCACTTTTACAAACAACGAAAGGAGGCACTCCAACCTTGTGTTGTCTATCAGAGCTGCTTTTCATTTTGTGTTCGGTTAAGCTTTGAACCCATGGGTTTGCGTGAGGTCTTGTGAGGTGACTGAATCACCTGGCTCACACTTCGATGGAGCTCTAATTTTGACACTCCATGCTTATCTCTCTTGGTCATATTTGACTCATCAAAGCTTTTAGTGCCTCTGATGAGGAAAGGAGTGCCGTCATCACTGAAGTCATTTGATGTACTTCCTTTCTCAAGGCAAACTAAGTTCAACTTCTGTGTGTACAGAAAAGCAACTGTGCATCATTGGCACCGGTAAACTTACTTATTTAATTACAATAACTAATCCGATCATGAATCCAAATCCTGTTGTAACCAGATAATGCAAATAATGGAATCTGTTTCTATTTTTTTTTAATCATGTGTTCATTGGCTATGTTAACAGGCTAAGTCCATGTGAAATGGTGAATGAATGAGGTGTGTAACACACCACTGACTCCTCTCTCTCTGACCCTCTCGTGACAGATCTTCCACATGACCTATGACCTGGCCAGTGCAGTGATGCGTATCTTCAACCTGATTGGTATGATGCTGCTGCTGTGTCACTGGGATGGCTGTTTGCAGTTCCTGGTTCCCATGCTGCAGGACTTCCCCCAGGACTGTTGGGTCTCTCTCAACAAGATGGTGGTAAGTGCTGCTTAATACACACTCTAGAGTCTAGATCCATCCGGTACTCTAGGGGCCAATTCCTGGACACCAGACTGGACTACCGGGCAGACGTTTGGTATTTTACGTAAATATTTGCATTTCTAATAAGTCTAATATGTTACATTTGGTATGGTTACTTAAGACAGAAACGATAGGAGGGAAGTTGGACCGTGACCGTCTAGCAGGGACAACTGTAGCATTTTAGCTAATCCATATTCTAACCGTATTAACCCAATTCATCTAACTTTTTTAGTTACATTTTCCTAACTTTCGTCGTTTTAGTTCCCCTGACTTTTTACATAAATTATCCTAACCTTTGTTGATAGTTATCCACCAATGATATTTATCCACCCCGTAATTCTCCTTTGTTGTTACCATGTAACAAACAACTTGGTCTCAGAGAAGAACGTATAATACTATACATCACCCATGAGGTATGAACTTACCTCATCTAATTGGTATGCTGTTGTACAACCGGGTAACACGTATAATACAATACGTCCTTTAATTCGTATGATATATATATATTGTACGACCGCCATTCCATTTGTAATGTAACCTAACGTAGTGTAATGTTTCGTACTAAATGGAGGGGAACAGATTTACATTCCAAATCTTACGAATTGCCCTGAGGCTAGGCTGCGGACACAGATGAAGCCTATTCCTGGACTAAAAACACCTTCAGTGGTTCTCCACAGAGCATGCTTTATAGTCCAGGAGTAAGCTTAATCTAGGTCCGGAAAATCAGTCATTCAAGTGCTGCCGTGAAGGAGTATTTCCTACCTCAAAAGAGGTCTGAAGTAGATGCTCATCCAAAATACCAGTGCTGGGAAAAGCAAGAATCCCGAGGCACAGACCATATTAGAGTGAATATATTGTCTTCACTGAGACAAAAACATTCAAGGACCAACAGGTGTTTCCTAACCAGCTCCTGCTAAGAATGACACACTCACCCAGGCCTGCTGTAAACAAGCAATTATAGTAGTACTTAAGAGGCTTGTTGAAGGTTTGTTGTCACGTGTCACAACAGGCTCTCTCTAGTCTCAGGCCCGGACCCCAATCATTCAGCACATGTCACTCTCTCGCTGTCAGAAAGGAAGACAAAAAGGCCCTGTCATTCTCTCTCGGCACTTCGTTCCTTTTCTTTGCTCTGATGTCTGTGGACTCACAGATGATTCATTGTTTGTGTCCACCTGCAGACTCCTCGTAGAGAGAGGAGACTGACAACACTACAGAGAGAATAAAGTCAGAAGACGTGAACAGGCAGGGGGCACGTTGCAGCAGCACACCTGTCTTCTCCTTCTCTTCCTCCAGATATCATAGTGCTAGCAATCCATCAGCCCTCACAAGCCATCAATCTCTGGCTGAGTGCTCACAGACAAATGTGTTTTGAACAGGCTGAGGCCTAGCATGACTGAGGATCAACATAGATGCACCTGACTCAGAGATTCAACACATTGCTTGGTTATTTTAGTTCCTGCCTGAACTATTTGTTTTCACATGGACATGTCTCAATACTTTCTTATTTGGACTTGGAAATAGCATGTGCAGAAGCATTTGTGTTTTTACCCATTGGAGTTTTATGTTACAGCACAGCAATATCATTAAGGCAACTCAACAGGTTGCAGGTTACTCTATGCTTGTAGAACATAAATGTGTCTCCTGTGCTGATGGCATGACAGTGCTGATGGCATGACAGTGCTGATGGCATGACAGTGCTGATGGCATGGCTGTTAGCTGTAATGGCATGGTAGTAAAGGTCCTGAAGACCTGGGGGGGTGGTTCTGGGGCTGCCAGCTACTCTCTCAGCTGTACGGTCCTAGTCAGTCACACCACCTGTCTGCTAAAGCTCCTCCGTTCCAGGTGAACTCTATTCCTCAACCCTAGAGGGCACAGGAGAGGCAGGGGGCTCATCAATACACAGGCATGCAGGCATACACACACACATGCTTAAACATATCGGATCGCTGCAATTTATTGGACAGAGAGTTGGGCTGAAAAATGTATTTTTAACTCAATATGGCCCCAGACACCAGAAAGACTTGGTCCCAGATGGGAGGGGTTGTATAGGCCAGAGGGGGCTAGATGCCAGCGGGAACATACACAGACAGTGTGATGAAGAAGGTGCAACAGCTTGGCCCCTAAGACCCTCACAAACTTCTACAGATGCACCATTGAGAGCATCCTGTCAGGCTGGTTCAACCCAACGCATTACCGGGGACATACTTCCCTCCAGGACATCCATGGCACACAGTGTCAAAGGAAAGCCAAGAAGAACATCAAGGACCTCAGCCATCCAAGCCACAGCCTGTTCACCCCGCTACCATGTAAAAGGTGGGGACAGTACAGGTGCATCAAAGCTGGAAACGACAGACTGAGAAACAGCTTCTATCTCCAGGCAATCAGATTGTTAAACAGTCACCACTAGCCGGCCTCCGCCCAGGACCCTGCCCCGAACCTTTGTAACTGTTCTAGCAGGCTACCACCCAGTACTCTACCCCGCACCTTAGAGACTGCTGCCCTATGTACATAGTCATTGGGAAAGGGAAAGGGGGATACCTAGACAGTTGTACAAATTAATGCCTTCAACTGAAATGTGTCTTCCGCAACAGCTTTGCACACTCTTGGCATTCTCTCAACCAGCATCATGAGGTAGTCACCTGGAATGCACTTCAATTAACAGGTGTGCTTTGTTAAAAGTTCATTTGTGGAATATCTTTCCTTCTTAATGCGTTTGAGCCAATCAGTTGTGTTATGACAAGGTAGGGGGGGTATACAGAAGATAGCCCTGTTTGGTAAAAGACCAAGTTCATATTATGGCAAAAACAGCTCAAATAAGCAAAGAGAATCATTACTTTAAGACATGAAGGTCAGTCAATCCATAAAATGTCAAGAACTTTGAAAGTTTCTTTAAGTGCAGTCGCAAAAACCATCAAGCGCTATTGATGAAACTGGCTCTCATGAGGACCGCCACAGGAAAGTAAGACCCAGAGTTACCTCTGCTGCAGATGATAAATGCATTAGAGTTACCAGCCTCAGAAATTGCAGCCCAAATAAAAGTAAGACACATCTCAACACAGGAGGCTGCGTGAATCAGGCCTTCATGGTCAAATTGCTGCAAAGAAACCACTACTAAAGGACATCAATAAGAAGAAGAGACTTGCTTGGGCCAAGAAACACCATCGATGGACATTTTGACTGGTGGAAATCAATCCTTACGTATGGGTGGTCCCAGTAGCTGAAAGGATGATCTCTGCATGTGTGGTTCCCACCATGAAGCATGGAGGAGGAGGTGTGGAAGTGCTTTGCTGGTGACACTGTCTGTGATTCATTTAGAATTCAAGCCACACTTAACCAGCATGGCTACCACAGCATTCTGCAGCGATACGCCATTCCATCTGGTTTGTGCTTAGAGGGGCTATCATTTGTTTTTTAACAGGACAATGACCCAACACACCTCCAGGCTGTGTAAGGGCTATGTGACCAAGAGGGATAGTGATGGAGTGCTGCATCAGATGACCTGGTCTCCACAATCACCCAACCTCAACCCAATGTTGATGGTTTGGGATGAGTTGGACCGCAGAGTGAAGGAAAAGCAGCCAACAAGTGCTCAGCATATGTGGGAACTCCTTCAAGACTGTTGGAAAAGCATTCTAGGTGAAGCTGGTTGAGAGAATGCCAAGAGTGCAAAGCTGCCATCAAGGCAAAGGGTGGCTACTTTGAAGAATCTCAAATATAAAATATGTTTTGATTTGTTTAACACTTTTTTGGTTACTATATGATTTCATGTGTTATTTCATAGTTCTGATGTCTTCACTATTGTTTTACAATGTAGAAAATAGTCAAAATAAAGAAAAACCCTTGAATGAGTAGGTGTCCAAACTTTTGACTGGTACTGTATATACTGTATTCTAGTCATGGCTCATATTATATAACTTACTTTTGTATTTTTCTGGATTATGTGTGTATTGTTTGTTTTTTTATTGCTAGATATTACTGCACTGTTGAAGCTAGAAACCGATGCATTTAGCTGCACTTGATTTGATTTAAACTAAAAGAGCTGTATGTTCCAGGTCTCTAGTTCCAGATGGCCACCATTACCCCATAGTAGAGAGCAGTCAGATGGTGGAGGGTGGCTCTATCTCTCCCACGTCTCCCCTCAGACTGGCCTGGGCCTGGGTGGACTGTGCCTGCCTGGGTAGACTGCTCCACTACTACGTGCCAGCTCTACGTCACTGTCCCTGAACCAGGCCCAGGATTATGGCTAGCGCAGACGTTGACTCAGTGTCTCTTACTGTGCAGTAATTGTGTTTGGCCCCCTCCCCTCCCTCCTTGATTTGGGATGATGGTAGCTAGGGTGCAGTGCTGTGTGTATGCCACACACACACAGGTATGAACGCACAGACACACCCACTCTGACACACTGTGAGCGTACGCCACGTGCACAAACATACACATGGACCCATGCCTCTCGGTCCTGTTGATGTTCTGTTCCTCTGAGCTGGGCCTCTACTCTGTGTACTCCATGTCAATTTCCCTGAGAACAGTCGTCCTGGGCGATCGGTGCAGGCAGGCGCAGGCTGGCTGGCATCTCCCAGCAACCAAGGTCAGCATTTCTCTGGAGGCGGATGGCTTCAAATGAGAGACGCAGCGTTAAATGATCCATCTCCCTGCCACTCGAGACTTGTTCACTTTGAGTGGCTGCCTGTCTACTCACTGCATCCCGGTACTGCTGCCTACTCACCACATCCTGCTCTGCATCCTCCATGCTGCTCAGAGAACAGAGACACACACACGCTATGGCCACAATACTTTTCACATTTTTGACGGTTTGACTGTATTTTGTGTTTTTGAATAATAACAGTTCTACATCTGCTTTATGAGTAGTCCATGACCCTAGGGTGGCAACACATACAGTTGAATTCAGAAGTTTACATACACCTTAGTCAAATACATTTAAACTCAGTTTTTCACAATTCCTGACATTTAATCCTAGTAAAAATTCCCTGTCATAGGTCAGTTAGGATCACCAATTTATTTTAAGAATGTGAAATGTAAGAATAATAGTTGAAAGAATGATTTCTTTCAGATTTTATTTCTTTCATCACATTCCCAGTGGGTCAGAAGTTTACATACACTCAATTAGTATTTGGTAGCATTGCCTTTAAATTGTTTAACTTGGGTCAAATGTTTCGGGTAGCCTTCCACAAGCTTCCCACAATAATTTGGGTGAATTTTGGCCCATTCCTCCTGACAGAGCTGGTGTAACTGAGTCAGGTTTGTAGGCCTCCTTGCTCGCACACACTTTTTCAGTTCTGCCCACAAATGTTCTATAGGATTGAGGTCAGGGCTTTGTGATGGCCACTCCAATACCTTGACTTTGTTGTCCTTAAGCCATTTTGCCACAACTTTGGAAGTATCCTTGGGGTCATTGTACATTTGGAAGACCCATTTGTGACCAAGCTTTAACTTCCTGACTGATGTCTTGAGATGTTACTTCAATATATCCACACAATTTTCTTTCCTCATGATGCCATCTATATTGTGAAGTGCACCAGTCCCTCCTGCAGCAAAGCACCCCCACAACATGACGCTGCCACCCCCGTGCTTCACGGTTGGGATGGTGTTCTTCGGCTTGCAAACCTCCCCCTTTTTCCTCCAAACATAAGGATGGTCATTATGGCCAAACAGCTCTATTTTTGTTTCATCAGACCAGAGACATTTCTCCAAAAAGTATGATCTTTGTCCCCATGTGCAGTTGCAAACCATAGTCTGGCTTTTTTATGGCGGGTTTGGAGCAGTGGCTTCTTCCTTGGTGAGCGGCCTTTCAGGTTATGTCGATACAGGACTCGTTTTACTGTGGATATACATACTTTTGTACCTGTTTCCTCCAGCATCTTCACAAGGTCCTTTGCTGTTGTTCTGGAATTGATTTGCACTTTTCGCACCAAAGTACATTCATCTCAAGGAGACAGAACGCGTCTCCTTCCTGAACGGTATGGCGGCTGCGTGGTCCCATGGTGTTTATACTTGCGTACTATTATTTGTACAGATGAACGTGGTACCTTCAGGCGTTTGGAAATTGCTCCCAAGGATGAACCAGACTTGTGGAGGTCTACAATCTTTTTCTGAGGTCTTGGCTGATTTCTTGATTTTCCCAAGATGTCAAGAAAAGAGGCACTGAGTTTGAAGGTCGGCCTTGAAATACATCCACAGGTACACCTCCAATTGACTCAAAGGATGTCAATTAGCCTATCAGAAGCTTCTAAAGCCATGACATAATTTTCTGGAATTTTCCAAGCTGTTTAAAGGCACAGTCAACTTAGTGTATGTAAACTTCTGACCCACTGGACTTGTGAAATAATCTGTCTGTAAACAATTGTTGAAAAAATGACTTGTCATGCACAAAGTAGATGTCCTAACCAACTTGCCAAAACTATAGTTTGTTAACAAGAAATTTGTGAAGCGGTTGAAAAACGAGTTTTAATGACTCCAACCAAAGTATGTAAACTTCCGACTTCAACTGTACATTCTACGTGATTTCAATGGGTCTGTCTCCCTTCTGATTGTTTTATACTGTTCAATTTCATTTCATCCCCCCAATAAGTCTGCATTTTCATACATTTCTGCATTTCCTGTACTAGTTTGAGATTATTTCCACACTGCCATGTAGGTCTGCACAACATGTGCAAAACTTAGGCCTTATTTTGAACAAACTATTGAAATTGCGATTTGACTTGCAATTTAGATCATAACACTTGGGTAAACTGTTGGAAAAAGGGGAATACAATGATTATTATAAATCTATAATTAGAATATAATAATGAGCAGTTTGAATACAGTGTTGTTTGACATGACAACGAATGAAAAGGCCAGGGAGGCATTATTGTGACAGGGTAGGAACCAAAATGTTGGTCAGTGTTTCCAAGGGGACCCTTTAATCTTTGTCTTCATTAAATGTAATGTAGCTAACATATTCATGCTTTGCCTATTTCTCTCTGATTTAGAAGATACTAACACACAAACAACACGCTGATTTAGGCCTACACCAGTACTGGTATCAGGCTGCATTAGCTAGCTACATTTGCTCTGACTCAGTACATTTATTAGCTAGCCAGCTAACTAGCGAAAAGCAATTGGAGCAAACATGATTTATTGTAGCCACAACTTTCTAAGAAAAGACAAACTAGCTGTTTGCAGACAGTAAGATACACAGACTAAGTGTAATGATAGAATGCTTGCGGATTTATATTAGGAAGCAAAGTGGAAAGCAGCAATGTTGTCAGTCTTGACCATGAAGGCTGAAGAGTCAACGGCAAATGGTCTCATGGTCGAGAAACAACAACTGCGCTCCTCGAGTCACAGGTGGCAGGGTGGGGCTTGTTGAGGGAGAGAGACGAATTAAGTATAGCGAAGTAACCTATACAAACGGACGTTACATGCGGCAGAGTGACGTATCACATTTAACAAACCAAACAGTGAAATACCGTTATAGAAGTAAAAACACAAACCGGTCCTTGCATCAATACCGGTCTTCAGTATAGTAAAATATGGTATTCCACCCGGCCGTAACACAAACACACAGGAAGCCACTTCTTCAGGTCCCATTCTGGGCTAATTCACTGAGCCAGAGCATCAGGTGTGGGAGAGGCTTTCCTCCAACTATCTTAAGGCCCTGTGGGAGAGAATTACCAGGAGGTCCTTCCATCAAACAGCCAGTCAACATGTTAATATACCTGACCCTCCCTGATCTGACCACTGATACGGGGCGGCAGGTAGCCTAGCGGTTAGAGTGATGTGCCAGTAACCGAAAGGTCGCTAGTTTGAATCCCCAAGCCAACTAGGTCGAGCAAGGCAATTAACCCTAATTGCTCCAGGGATGCCATTGGGTGTCTCGGGGAGTTGGGATTTCCAATTCACACATGAGTATGATACACATTTGGTACATGTCTTAAATAGGACAAATATAAGCACCCACCTAATTGTTATTAGATACAGACGGTTCTACTATAAGCCAGGATTTAAGTTTATAGCCGGCTGATCAAATTAAATCAAAATGTCCCCTCTGTTATGAAGCCCAAGTCAGGGCCAGGTGCTTTCATCTCATGTACCTTATCCTGTATGGCTCTTAGATCAATGGAATTATAATAAAGCCCTGGATCATCTCACTATCCATCTGTCCTTTATGATCTTAGACCTGAGGTAGAGTAATCCGGATCTCATGCCAGGGTTCATCCGGCTAGAGGATGCAGGGCAGCCAGGGAAAATACAATTACTAAGATGAGACTTATATCTCCCTCTCTAACTTTAAGCATCAGCTGTCAGAGCAGCTTACCGATCACTGTACCTGTACACAGCCCATCTGTAAATAGCACACCCAACTACCTCATCCCCATATTGTTATTTTTGTTGTGTGTTGCTCTTTTGCACCCCAGTATCTCTACTTGCACATCATCATCTGCACATCTATCACTCCAGTGTTAATGCTAAATTGTAATGATTTTGCCTCTAGGGCCTATTTATTGCCTTACCTCTCTAATCTTACTACATTTGCACACACTGTGCATAGACCTTTTCTATTGTGTTATTGACTGTACGTTTGTTTATCCCATGTGTAACTCTGTGTTGTTGTTTTTGTTGCACTACTTTGCTTTATCTTGTCCAGGTCGCAGTTGTAACTTGTTCTCAACTTGCCTACCTGGTTAAATAAAGGTGCAATATATATTTATTTTTATTTTATTTAAAAAACACCTATACATACATACACACACACACACACACACACACACACACACACACACACACACACACCACACACACACACACACACACACACACACACACACACACGTGTACAGAGCCTTCAGACAGTATTCACACCCCTTTACTTTTTCCACATTTTGCTGTGTTACAGCCTGAATTTAAAATGTATTAAATTGAGATTTTGTGTCACCGATCTACACACACAAATAACCTATAATATCAAAGTGGAATTTTGTTTGTAGAACATTTTCGAAATTAATAAAAAATGAAAAACTGAAATGTCTTGAGTCAATAAGTAATCAACCCCTTTGTTATGGCAAGCCTAAATAAATTCAGGAGTAAAAATGTACTTAACATATCACAAAAGTTGCATGGACTCATTCTGTGTTCAATAATAGTGGTTAAAGTAATAATGTAATATATTAAACATTTATCCAAAGCAACCTAGTTTTTTAAAATTGTATTTTTATTTCTCATTTATTTAACCAGGTAGGCCAGTTGAGAATAAGTTCTCATTTACAACTGCAACCTGGCCAAGATAAAGCAAAGCAGTGCGACACAAACAACAACACACAGTTACACATGGAGTAAACAAGCGTACAGTCAATAACACAATAGAAAAAAAGAAAGTCTATATACAGTGTGTGCAAATGGCGTGAGGAGGTAAGGCAATAAATAGGCCCTAGTAACAGTCAGGTGTGCATACATCTTACGTATGGGTGGTCCCGGGAATCGAACTACCCTGGCGTTACAAGCGCCATGCTCTACCAACTGAGCTAGAAAGGACCACCCCATCTCTGTAACCCACACATACAACTACTGCATCTGTAAGATTCAACCACAATGACCAGGGAAGTTTTTTATTGCCTCGCAAAGAAGGGCACCGATAGGTAGATGTGTACACATTTTAAAAAGCAGACGCTGAATATCCCTTTACGCATGGTGAAGTTATTTATTAGGCTTTGAATGGTGTATCCATACACCCAGTCTCTATAAGATACAGGCGTCCTTCCTAACTCAGTTGCCGGAGACAAAGATAATCGCTCAGGGATTTCACAAGACAATGGTGATTTTAAAACAGTTAAGAGTTTAATGGCTGTGATATGAGAAAACTGAGGATGGATCAACAACATTGTAGTTACCCCAAAATACGAACCTAAATGACAGAGTGAAAAGAAGGAAGCCTGTTACAGAATACAAATATTCCAAAGCATGCATCCTGTTTGCAACAAGGCAAAACATTGCAAAACATGTGGCAAAGAAGTAAACTTTTTGTCCTGAGTACAAAGCGTTACATTTGGGCCAAACCAACACAACACATCACTGAGTACCACTCTTCATATTTTCAAACATGGTGGTGGCTGCATAATGTTATGGATATGCTTGTCATCGGCAAGGAATAGGGATATTTTTTAGGATAAAATGAAACGGAATGGAGCTAAGAACAGCAAAACCTAAAACACAAGGCCAAATCTAAATTGGAGTTGCTTACCAAGACGAGACTGAGTGACCTAGTTACTTACAGTTTTGTCTTAAATCGGCTTGAAAATCTATGGCAAGACTTAAAAATGGCTATCTAGCAATGATCAACAACCAACTTGACAGAGTTTAAGGAATAAAAAAAAAGGGCAATATTGTACAATCCAGGTGTGCAAATCTCTTAGAAACTTACCCAAAAGACTCTGTAATCACTGCCAAATGTGATTCTAACATATATTGTCTCAGGGGATTGAATACTTATCGAATCAAGATATATTAGGGTTTTATTTGACACAATTATTTTTTATAAATGTTAGGATTTTTCTTCCACTTTGACATTACATAGTAGATCGTTGGCCAAAAATGACAATGAAATCCATTATAATCCCACTTTGTAACACAACAAAATGTGGAAAAAGTCAAGTGGTGTGAATACTTTCTGAAGGCACTGTATACACACACACACACACACACACACACACACACACACACGGAGCCACAGGAAATACCCTTGTTTCAATGGCTAATAAGGATATCCTCCATTTATTAAATGACTGACTCCATTAGAGTGGCTCAGCATCTCAACCCTCCTATCATGCCTACCCATGGCCCTTAGGGATGGTAAAGATGGCTGTGCCAGTTTAGGCATCTGACATGGTAAATGTAGCTGAAGAAAGAGCCTTTTACTCAGCACTCACTGTTATCCAGCTATGAAGGCAGGCCACTCAGAGGTTAAACGTAAGCTCCAAGGCACAGTGCAGAAGTGAGGGAGCAATAGTGACAAAAAGCCCACACACACACACACACGCCTGCCCACAGACACACACACACACACGCCTGCACACACGTACACATGTACACACACACACACACCACGACCCCTCCTCCCTTCTCCTTCCACATCTTACCTCCCTCCAGGATCTTGGAACAAATCTGCGTTCATCTCTGATTATGCCATCATAGATCATGCACAACCCATACTGCATGAGTGCTCCTCTCTGTAAATGGATTATGTACAATTAGGCTTTGCCCCTGTTCCTTTAGCTGGGGAATGACTAATGCAATGAATGGGGGAGATTATCCTCTGTATTGCTGCTGAATTGTGAATAACAAACAGAGCTCAGTGGCGTGCATCATGTAGTGAAAGGTGTAGAGTTTGATCCTAAGTGACGGTTGTACACTAGACTGAGGGATTTGATTTTCTCTAGCATTTGCACCTTCTCCTTGGCAGAGAATGTTGGGTTGTAGCCTGCTCCACTGGAGCTGTCGTGTTTATTCCACAGAGCCTCGGAGCCAATACCTTATGAGCTGGGTCCACATGTCACCCATTGTCATTATAATGGGTTATTTTTAGTGGAAAGTGTATGCCTATATCATATTGGTGTGAGAATCAGAGCGTGTACAGAACAGAGATGACTCACCTGCTCCTGTCTAAACACCAGGCTGTCTGTTGACGTTATTGCTGCAGGTATTGGGGACTATGTTTCATCATTTGATCACAAATTTGAGCTCCCGTACCTGTAGGATGGATTTATGTTCTAATAGATTAGCATTTCTGTCAACTCCCTGTCGGTATGGAAGCAGTAATGGTGTGGTGCGACACACACACACACACACAAACACACACACACACACACACACACACACACACACACACCACACACACAGTGTGGTGGGTAAAATATGGTATTGTCCCACCGAGACAGAGAAAATGGATGTGTCAGTACTGTGGAGGATGTTCAGTCATCTGCATTGGGGATTGGGTCTTTAGATCACAGGCGCTGTCTGTGTGTGTGCTGTGCTCAGTTCCTCAAACTCGGGGTGCAGTGAGGCAGCATAGAGACGTTAGTATAAAAGCCTGGGTGAACATTGTAAATTCAGATAAGCTACGTCAAGCAGGCCGTGCCAGAGCAGCTCGCTACATCTCCCTGTCACATTTCTTATAGGCATGACTTTATCTGAATGTATTCCTCCGCCATTGGTTTTTTTCGTCCATGTTGGACAGTTTTTCTGGTTCTGACAGAGTTATTGTAGCTACCTGTGCATGTCAGTCAGATAGGCCTGGTGGTAGGGAGTATACATATCCAGGCTGTATCACATCTGGCCGTGAGAGTCCCATAAGGCGGCGCACAATTAGTCCAGCATCATCCGGGGTAGGCCGTCATTGTAAATAAGAATTTGTTCTTAACTGACTTGCCTAGTTAAATAAAGGTTAATATATATATATATTCATCAGACAAGCTTTCAGCTCAGTCTTGGGACCACAGTCCACAGACGTGATCATTCGCTGCTAATTCTGTCCTGATCTGGCATTGGATGGGTGCGTGTGTTTGTGTGTGTGTGCTTATTTCCGGGCTCAGAGTTTGGAGCTTAGGGTGACGGGTTGCTGCTGCTGTTTGCCTGGCGGGCACGCTCTGTAGGCAGCATGCTGATAGACCAGGGGGACAGAGAGAGAAAGGGAGAGAGAGAGAAAGGGATGCAGCTCTGCCTCTATTGCACACCCAAGGTATTGGGACCAGGACAAGGTCTGGGGCTAAAGCTGCCCCTAGCAAAGAGAGAGAGAGGGAGGTTCCATATGAGGGCACACAAATACATCTCCATCTCTGCTTTGGCTCTTTACTGGCAGTCCCTCCTCAGTGCTGACTGCTGAGTGCTCCCAAGATCTCATCTCATCCCCATGCAATTCCACACAGTACCTATCTATCCCCTTCCATTATTCCCTTCCATCCACGTCTCTCTGTCACATTTCAAAACAATCTGATGGCGCCTCCCACTCATTTCTCCTCATTTCCACCCCAACTCCTCTCCCAACTAAAGCATTTTGAATTGAATGCAAATGGAGTTCAAAGAAATTCAAAGCAGATATAATCAAATCCAGAAGGAGTCGTTGGTAGTGGAGACTGCTCTGTTCAGCGCTGCTCTCTACAGCATTCTGATAGCTCTGTAAAGCAGGTCCTGATCTCTGTTTTTTAAATGTCTGTTTGTACTTAATGTTTTCATGTTTATATGTTCACCTGCCAGGGGACTGCAGATGTAAATGAGCTAAAGCTGGTTAAAGTTGGTGCAACGGATCACTTCTCTTACTCTGAGACGTATGTTTTGTTGTATATTGTCCCTGCCAAATAACGGAATAACTAATACCGCCAGGCCAGTCTAACTCTGAACCAAAAGCACTGGATTAACAGTGACATTTCCCTGTATGAGTGAACCTGTAGCCAGGCAGCGTTTCTCAGTCAGTGTTGCTGTTTAGGGCTGAGGGGACAGTGTTTATAATGACTCTAACTTGACTAGTCTCACTGTATACACAAATCAAAGGCAGAGTGGAGGAGGCAGATGTAATGGCTCCTCATTAGAGCCCAGTCTGAAGAGGCCTTCTATACCTGAGTCAACAACACTATGGTGGAGTGATTAGGCCTTCAACAAGCAGCAAGCTAGTACAATGGAGCCAAACTCCTTACCTACTCCAGAGGAGTGATCGTAGCTTTCTTTCAGGAACTTTCTCATATTCCCCCCCCCTCTCTCTCTTTCCCCTCGCTCTCCCTTTCTCTCTCTTTTTAAAGGCTTTCTATTTTAGACTTTTAGGTTGGGATCATAGTCATGTTTTTTGTACAGTGATATTGAAAATGTGGTTTTAATGCAATGTTATTCTTTCTACATAATATCCTCTTTTGTAACAGAAACCCTGTTTTCTCTCTCTCCCAACAGAACGACTCGTGGAGCGAGCTGTACTCCTTTGCCCTGTTCAAGGCCATGAGTCACATGCTGTGTATCGGTTACGGGCGCCAAGCCCCAGAAAGCATGTCTGATATCTGGCTGACCATGCTCAGTATGATCGTGGGTGCCACCTGCTATGCCATGTTCATTGGCCACGCCACCGCCCTCATCCAGTCCCTGGACTCATCCCGGCGCCAGTACCAGGAGAAGGTAAGACCGCTGTCGATGAGGACCAAGCCATGTGACCAGGAGAAACTCAGAGCCGTAGACATAGGTTATAGTACGGCCTAGAGTTTTCCCTGGTCAAGTCACGTAGTCAGGAGAATCCCTGTCCCTACCAGCATTCACCAGTCTCAGTGTCCTCAGATCAAAGCATGTGGTCAAGTCTCTTAAGAAGGAGAACACTGCTCTATAAGGACATTGCAGCTGAGTCTCCATGGAGTTCTTAGATACTGGGTGATCTGGTGGTGTATTATTCAGTCTGTCAGCAGCACGTCCCCCTGGCCTGCAATAATTTGCCAGGCTTTGTTGTCTAATTGCAGCATCTGGTTAATGTTGAGAACAGAGGAGAACAGTGCCTCCGACTCCGCTTCTGTCATCTACTGTTTGGCTTCTCTTCAAGACCTGAGACATGATTCCATCCTGTCTCTAGTTTCTGTCCCTCTGTCTCAGTCTCCAATACCTTTTTGTTATTATCTTGGAGAGATAATCATCTTGTTTTCTGGTTCACAATACTATCAGGGAGCGACGAGGGGAAATTGTGTGCTTGAAACAGAATGAATTTGCATTTGAATGAGGGATTATATAAACCAAGTCTCCAATCAGATAACATTAAGTAGGCTA
The DNA here is from genome assembly GCF_965601325.2 of Salmo salar. Taxonomy (NCBI): domain Eukaryota; kingdom Metazoa; phylum Chordata; class Actinopteri; order Salmoniformes; family Salmonidae; genus Salmo; species Salmo salar. Next base: position 21,715,144 of record NC_138300.1, read on the forward strand.
GTACAGTAAGATAAAAGTCAGACTAAATTCACAGGAAAGGGTTTCCCTGAACCAGTTTTACATGATCTGTATCCACTGCATACTATCATTCATACACAAGTGCACCAGATGTAAGTAATTTCACCTGCATGGGATAATGAATACAAACTTTCAATAGAGATGTGCTTCTCCCTATTCCTTACTCCCTAGTGATGGAGATACAACAGTTAGTGCTATGTAGCAATTTGTACCTACTCTGTAACTACACTACCTCTTTATGTAACTTCTTAAAAACATACATTTAGGCCACTTAATGTAGAGTGAAACCACACTCTCTGTTCCCTAGCTAACAATATGCCCATTACTTTATCTCAGGACTGTTCAGACCTGTTACAATAAGTATGCTCCTGACACAGCACATCAATCCCCACTACTCCCTACTCAGTGACGGAGATGGAGAGAGAGAGATCTCTAGCTGAAGAGATGCACACGTCTCCTATCACAGGAAGAGCATGTAAAGCCACGAAGGCCCCGTTATTCCTGGAACTGCTCTCGCTTTCATGCTCCCCTTCTTCCCTAATGTTATAACTAACGATGTGACTACAGTGATCCAGCTAAGACAGCTCATCACATCTAGATCTTCCTCAGGCCAACAGACATGAGGGTGTTTTATTCATCATCAGCTACTGAGATACAGTATACCGGGATACACACTGAGGCAGGCATCAGATAACACAGTGATAATGACACAATGAGTCTGAACTCTCGCCTCCGATCCCCACAAAAGTGTTTCTTTGTACAGGATAGTGTAAACACAGGCGTCAGTGCGTGGTCGTATTGACAGCGCAGTGTAAAAAGTTAGCCGTGATTTCGGTGTTGAAACAGATTAGTCATGATACACTATATATACAAAAGTATATGGACACCCGTTCAAATTAGTGGATTCGGCTATTTCAGCCACACCCGTTGTTTATAAAATTTAGCACATGACCATGCAATCCCCATAGACAACATTGGCAGTTGAATGGCCTTACTGATGAGCTCAGTGATTTTCAACGTGGCACCGTCATAGGATGCCACCTTTCCAACAAGTCAGTTCGTCAAATTTCTGCCCTGCTAGAGCTTCCCCGGTCAACTGTAAGTGCTGTTATTGTGAAGTGGAAAAGTCTAGGAGCAACAATGGCTAAGCAGCAAGGTGGTAGGCCACATAAGCTCACAGAACGGGCCCACCATGTGTTGAAGTGCGTAAAAATTGTCTGTCCTCGGTCGCAACACTCACTACCGAGTTCCAAACTGCCTCTGGAAGCATTGTCAGTACAATAATTGCTCGTTGGGAGCTTCATGAAATGGGTTTCCATGGTCGAGCAGCCGCACACAAGCCTAAGATCACCATGTGCAATGTCAAGCGTCAGCTGGAGTGGTGTAAAGCTCTCTGGACTATGGAGCAGTGGAAATGCGTTCTCTGGAGTGATGAATCACGCTTCACCATCTGGCTGTCCGACGGACGAATCTGGGTTTGGCGGATGCCAGGAAAATGCTACCTGCCCGAATGCATAGTGCCAACTGTAAAGTTTGGTGGAGGAGGAATAATGGTCTGGGGCTGTTTTTCCATGGTTCGGGCTAGGCCCCTTAGTTCCAGTGAAGGGAAATGTTAACACTATAGCATACAATGACATTCTAGATGATTCTGTGCTTCCACTTTCTGGCAACAGTTTGGGGAAGGCCCTTTCCTGTTTCAGCATGACAATGTCCCCATGCACAAAGTGAGGTCCATACAGAAATGGTTTGTCGAAATCGGTGTGGATGAATCACCTTTGGGATGAATTGGAACGCCGACTGCGAGCCAAGTCTAATCGCCCAACATCAGTGCCCAACCTCACTAATGCTCTTGTGGATGAATGGAAGCAAGTCCCTGCAGCAATGTTCCAACATCTAGTGGAAAGCCTTCCCAGAAGAGTGGAGGCTGTTATAGCAGCAAAGGGGGGCCCAACTCCTTATTAATGCCTATGATTTTGGAATGAGATGTTTGACGAGCAGGTGTCCACATACTTTTGGTGATGTAGTGTACTTCTAACACCCAGAAAATCCACTTTTATGTTGAGAGAAAGGTATTGTCATTGTTTGCAATATCCACACTGTTAGACAATGCGTAGGCTACTGATTTATCAGAGTGTGGCGTCTGGGCCTTAGGCGGTCAGAGTTTCTGTTTCTCATTAGACATTCAGCAGCTCATTCTCAATGGCTCTCTAAAGGTACACATTGTTCCTCTCCATGTATCTCACCCGGTCACACATTCCATGTACACTCTTCGAAAATAAGGTTCCAAAAGGGTTCTTCAGTTGTTCCCATAGGAGAACCCTCTGGGGAAAGGGTTCCACACACACGCACACTCATACGGGCACACGCAGGCATGTCTGCTGGGTTTTCTCACATAGGAGACAAGGAATACCATCAACCTGTGTCCTAATCGTCTGATGGTGTTGAGTAGAGGACAGACATGGAACACAGATACACTGTCGTAACATGTCTGTCTCTCATATTGAGGACAGTGTGGTAACAGATGAGGCAGCAGCGCATGTCCCTGTGTCCTCTCTTCCTCTGAGGTGACACAACCCCATCCCCCTCTCACCTCTCTCTGTCCCCCCATCCCTCTCTCACCTCCCTCCGTCCTTGACATCTAACTGGGTGAAACATCATCCGCCAGAGGACACAGCGTGCAAGTGGCCACGCCGCCCAGAGCGCTAGGCTTTATGTAACTGTTACTGTCCTTCTCCTCCTCCAGAGGGATGCAGCAGCGCTGCTGAATAGGCTCTGAAGAAAGATGTGACCCAAGGGGCCTCTATAGGGCAGAACAGTTCTCCACTGGGGTCCAGTCAACCTACTGTCTTCGTTGACACACCACAACCCCTGTGCCCTCTCTGGTACATGAGTCAATATTTCCATAGTGTGATTGGTATTTATTTGCTACTTGTGAAAGCTCATTGGAATAAGACAAATCAAAAGAAAATACTATGAAATGTGTTATGGGAAATGATGGTGTAGAAACACTTTACATGTACAGTGGTTACTCCTTTAATAGTTGCGAGCTTACGCCACGGGACTTAGAGGTCATTTGTGGTTTAGTACGGTACCCTGCGTCACCACTTCATTGCTCCAGACCAGCGCAAGGGGGAGTTAAAGTACTAATTATACTTTTGGGTCCTACTGTGTCTCTAACAGACAATGAATGGGCGACATAAACCTAAATAGAAATTGATAATTGTGCACGACTTCAGTATTACTTACTAAATCTGTTGTTACACTAAGGTTTTTATTATTTTATTTTGTTAGGATTATTTTGCTCTTACTGTAGTATTGTAGCCCCCCAACAGGTTATGTTGTACAGCGCCTGAGTGGTGCAACGGTCTAAGACACTGCATAGCAGTGCAAGCTGTGTTGTTACAGAAGCTGGTTCAATACCCGTGCCGGCCTCGACTGGGAGACCCATGAGATGACTATAGGTTTTTGGTTTCTCTCCCTCTAAACAGAAAAAAATCATTCTGAATAACAAACTGGCTTTATTTACAAATTAATAACAATGTCTCACCCCATGTTCAAGAATTGCCTTTTTCTCGCTCATTTTACGTTATTTGAAAACGAAATCATCTCTAAAATATTTAAGGGGCATTGCACTAATAATGGCGCTGACTAAGGAAGCGTTCCCGGTGTTCTCTTCTTAGTGCCAGTCTGCATGTTCAAACTAAAAAAATGTAACTAATAATGGCATCTTTATGCTTTCATTAATAAAATAATGATAAAAATACTCTTTCAAAATGCCTATGTTTATTTAGTTATGGATCCATAACAAATTACTATGGGAATAAATATCACTGAATTACAGAAATATCCTCCAATCCTCTATATGTAATTATTGGCGGAGAGTCACGTCATATTTTTTGATATACTGTAGGCCTACCGTCACTAGTGTTGAGTAATGTGCTGTTAAAAATGGTGTAGGTCTTATTTATTTAAAGAGTATATTGAAGTTAGAAGCAATAGCCTACAACTATTTTAGCACCGTTTCGCACTGCTCTGAGACAAGCATAGGGACTGATCTTGATAAATCAATTAGATTTTTATTTTCACTGAATCTCCGTTTGGGTTTTTGGTTAGACTAGAATTAGAAAATGAGGGTGCAGATGTTATGCTCTTAGTTAAGAACAAGGACAGCCTACTCCTTCCTCCCGTCGAGGAATTGAACCCCTGTCTCCCGCATGCCCTGCCCGCACGACACAGTGATTCTTTAGCTAAATAGCACAGTACTGTACTCCAGACCATCATGTTGTACAGCGCCAGATTTTCCGTTCCATCCTAACAAAAACCCTGAGGGTTTTTCATTTTTCTTGGAATAGAAACATCATAATATTACTCAAATTAATTAAGCAAGTACCAGTCAAAAGTTTGGACACACCTACTCATTCCAGGGTTTTTCTTTGTTACTATTTTCTACATTGTAGAATAATAGTGAAGACATCACAACTATGAACACTTATGGAATCAGTTAAGAACAAATTCTTATTTACAAGGACAGCTTACTCCTTCTTCCCCGTCTGGGAATTGAACCCCGGTCTCCCGTGTGCCCGCATTCTCTAGTACAGACATTATTAAAGGCTATCAAATGCTTCTCAAAGATGCCCTCTGCTGGTGAAACTAGCACTAACTAGCATTAATGGTACCAGTGGTTCACACTTAAATAAAGTGCCATAGAATTCTGCGGCAACATGCAAGCTGTGCCGCAGTACACTGCAACTTTTAAAGGAGGAACCACTGTATTAGCTCATGTATATGACTTTGTCCCTATTCAGGTCCCCCTTGTCCTTCCTTTTGAGCAGCATGCTTCATTGGGGGTGTAGCACGAGTCCATGACACTTACATTCCCGGCTCGTTGAGTTTTATAGGATCCTGCTTAAGCTAAGTCAGTTCTGATGTGATCCACCCTGGACACCCCCTCTCCACACATCCACACATAAGTCATTGAGCCCCACCTCATCCTGCCTGCCTACGGCATCCTGTGTTAGTTCAAGGAACAATTTAATTTCCTTCTTTGGTTCTGTAGCAGCTCCCATTCCTAATGACAGCCATGCATCATGCCAGTACGCCACAGACCAGTGGCTTTAGTCCTATAAAATATATAAAGGAACTCTGATCTCTTCCTCCCCTAAGTCTACAGGCCGAGGGGAACAAATTGGATTTCAGAAAATGTAATGCATCTTTATATAAGTGCAGGAAGAGATATAGCCCCGGCTCTGCCTGTATCTCTGCACTGAGCCTAATTTCATAAGATGGACAGTGGCACAGAAATATGACCTTGGAGGACAAGCTGTATTGTAGCAGACATGGAGGGTCACATGTCAGTGGAGCTTTAAAGAACTACACTTTCTGTCTGACTTCTAGTGAAGTGGAATATCCAATGCAGTAACTATTGTATAACTGACTCTCCACAGACTCACATAGGTTTCCGTCTTACACAGGTATTGTATGGGGGGGGGGGGGGGGGGGGGTCTTTGTCTTTAAACACTGACTGTATGTTCTATGTGTGTGTTCGATTGCCATGGGGGTCCCTTTATCATATACTGTACTTCCTCCCGGAGCTTTGTGACAGAGTGTGTGTGTTTGTGCTCAGTGTGATGTGGTGTCAGAGCTGCCCTTTGGCCTGCAGTGATACAGTGAGTCAGAGCTGTCGAGATCAGAGCTACTGACTGACATTCATCAGCTGCATTGAGCCACCGACGGCCTGGCAATTTAGTGGTAAAAGAATATATACTTTTCCATGGCTTGTGTCTGCCCTAAATCCCACCATTCATCCTTGTACCACACACCCTGTGCCTAAAGTGACAGTGGCAGGGGTTTTGGTAGGAATGTACACTACCTTTCAAAAGTTTGGGGTCACTTAGAAATGTCCTTGTTTTTGAAAGAAAAGCACATTTTTGTCCATTAAAACAACATCAGATTGATCAGAAATACACTGTAGACATTGTTAATGTTGTAAATAACTATTATTGCTAGAAACGGCAGATTTTTTTAAATGGAATATCTACAAAGGCGTACAGAGGCCCATTATCAGCAACCATCACTCCTGTGTTCCAATGACACGCTGTGTTAGCTAATCCAAGTTGATCATTTTAAAAGGCTAATTTATCATTAGAAAACCCTTTTGCAATTATGTTAGCACAGCTGAAAACTGTCGTTCTCATTAAAGAAGCAATAAAACTGGCCTTCTTTAGACTAGTTGAGTATCTGGAGCATCAGCATTTGTGGGTTCGATTACAGGCTCAAAATGGCCAGAAACAAATAACTTCTGAAACTCGTCAGTCTATTCTTGTTCTGAGAAATGAAGGCTATTCCATGCCAGAAATTGCCAAGAAACTGAAGATCTCGTACAACACTGTACTACTCCCTTCACAGAACAGTGCAAACTGTCTCTAACCACAATAGAAAGAGGAGTGGGAGGCCCCGGTGCACAACTGAGCAAGAGGACAAGTACATTAGTGTGTCTAGTTTGAGAAACAGACGCCTCACAAGTCCTCAACTGGCAGCTTCATTAAATAGTACCCGCAAAACACCAGTCTCAATGTCAACAGTGAAGAGGCGACACTGGGATGCTGGCCTTCTAGGCAGAGTTGCAAAGAAAAAGCCATATCTCAGACTGGCCAATAAAAAGACAAGATTAAGATGGGCAAAAGAACACAGACACTGGACAGAGGAACTCTGCCTAGAAGGCCAGCATCCCGGAGTCGCCTCTTCACTGTTGACATTGAGACTGGTGCAAAAATGAAAGTAGGGTAGTTGGTCAGGGTGGATGGGTGGGTTTCTAACGCAAACGTCTAGCAACCCTAAGGTTGCGAGTTCGAATCTCATCATGGACAACTTAAGCCTTTTTGTTAATTAGCAACTTTTCAACTACTTACTACTTTTTAGCTACTTTACAACTACTTAGCATGTTAGCTAACCCTACCCCTAACCCTAAACTTAAACCTTTTAGCTAACTCCTAAACTCCAATCCAATTGGGGTTAGGGTAGTGTGGATAGGCTCAGATATGGATTTGGTAAGGGCTTTGTACAAATGTAGTATCATGTGTTGAGATTGGCTGGGGAGTCCATACATGGTTGTTAGGCAATAGATTGGAAATGGCACAAAACCCTTTTTCAATCCAACTTGAGATTTAGAGTAATGGTTGTAAGGGCGAAATTGTGGTTGTAGATCGAAATTGGATGTCATAGATCAATTACGGATGAGACCAAATCTGATCTACTAATGTCCAAATCTGATCTACTAACGTCCAAATCTGAATTTAAACTTTTTTTAACAACTTTTTGGAAGACCTCTAAATGTAATCTAAGTTAGGGATTCAATCCATTTTTAATACAACCCTTAAGGTCCTCTGAATTGAATTTCCTTCCACGTCATGGTTGGGGGCATCTAAAGAGCAACATATCTGAAGATCACCTGTTTCTATCCTTGTCAGGGTCAGACTGTCCTTAGATTAAAGTCTTTGAATGATTTTTAGTCTTTTAAACTTAGAGGGGATTTCTCTGGGGGGGGTCGGTCACAAGTGTAGAGAGAAGTAGGCAAGGAGGAAGTCACAGGTTTAGAACTACTGAATTTATTAGAGCACCATAATATAAATGCGGGACGAAACCCAAAGTGCAAAATAATGAAGTACTCAGGAAATAGTAGGAGAGATTCCTCTCAGGAAAACAAGCAACATTTACAATGACTGACAAAGATAAATGACTGAGGGAGTATATGTACAGTGATTGAGTGGGGATTGGAACCAGGTGTGTGTAATGATGACGAGACAAGTCCGGGGTTGATGAGTGAAGGGTGTTTGCCAGCAGCAGGTTTGTCAGCAGCTAGAAGGCTGGTGACACCGAACGGCTGAGCTGGACAGGAGGGGGAGCCAATGTGAAGGCTGGTGTGACAGGGTCAACGCTTTAACGTGTCTATTTTGATGAGGGGAGATGCATATGTGAGTCTCAAGCCAATGTATATAAGAAGGCTTGCCCCTAGACACTTGTACCTTCAGTGGGTGGCTCCATGAGGCACCCCAGCATCACACTTGAGTAAGCATATATGACAAAGTTGGCCTCAGGCCCTTTCAAAGTCCAAAATACGCCAAGGCCACGCCCCCCCAACATGTCACATGACTCCTCGGTCAGTTGGAGCAATGTCAGATAATAATTATACTAAACCCTTCATAGTCCATCCATACACCTACTATATGCTTGGAGGACTGATTTTAGATTGAATCCTACTACACTGGCTCTGATGCTCGTCGAATGTGGCAGGGCTTGAAAATTATTACGGACTACAAAGGGAAACCCAGCTGTGAGCTGTCCAGTGACGCAAGCCTACCAGTTGAGCTTAATGCCTTTTATGCTCGCTTCGAGGCAAGCAACACTGAAGCATGCATGAGAGCACCAGCAGTTCCGGACAACTGTGTGATCACGCTCTCCATAGCCGAGGTGAGCAAGACCTTTAAACAGGTCAACATTCACAATGCCACGGGGCCAGACAGATTACCAGGATGTCTACTCAAAGCATGTGCGACCAACTGGCAAGTGTCTTCACTGACATTTTCAAACTCTCTCTGGCCAAGTCTGTAATACCTACATGTTTCAAACAGACCACCATAGTCCCTGTGCCCAAGACATTGAAGGTAACCTTCCAAAATGATTACCGCCCTGTAGCACTCACATCGGGAGCCATGAAGTGCTTTAAAGGCTGGTCAGTGCTCACATTAACACCATCATAACAAAAATTCTAGACCCACTCCAATTCGCATACCGCCCCAACAGATCCACAGATGACGCAATCTCAATTGCACTCCACACTGCCTTTTCCCATCTGGACAAAAGGAACACCAATGTGAGAATGCTGTTCCTTGACTACTGCTCAGCATTCAACTCCATAGTGCCCACAAAGCTCAACACTAAGCTAAGGACCCTGGGACTCATCACCTCCCTCTACAACTGGATCCTGGACTTCTTGATGGGCCGCCCCCATGTGGTGAGGGTAGGCAACAACACATCTGCCACTCTGATCCTCAACACTGGGCCCCTCAGGGATGCGTGCTTTGTCCCTTCCTCTACTTTCTGTTCACCAACGACTGCGTGGCCAAGCACGACTCCAACACCATCATTAAGTTTGCTGACGACGCAACAAAGGTAGGCCTGATCACCAACAACGATGAGACAGCCTATAGGGAGGAGGTCAGAGACCTGGCAGTGTGGTCCCAGGACAACAACCTCTCTCTCAATGTGAGCAAGACAAAGGAGCTGATCATGGACTATAGGAAAAGGAGGGCCGAACATTGACGGGACTGAAGTGGAGCAGGTTGAGAGTTTCAAGGTCCTTGGTGTCCACATCACCATCAAACTATCATGGTCCAAACACACCAAGACAGTTGTGAAAAGGGCACGACAACACCTTTTCCCGCTCAAGAGACTGAACAGATTTGGCATGGGTCCCCAGATCCTCAAAAAGTTCTACAGCTGCACCATCGAGAGCATCCTGACCGGTTGCACTGCCTGGTATGGCAACTGCTCGGCATCTGACCATAAGACACTACAGAAGGTAATGCGTACGGGCCAGTACATCACTGGGGCCAAGCTTCCTGACAACCAGGACCTATATACTAGGCGGTGTCAGAGGAAGACCCAAACTATTGTAAAAGACTCCTGTCACCCAAGTCATAGACTGTTCTCTCTGCTACCGCATGACAAGCAGTACTGGAGCGCCAAGTCTGATTTTTATTGTTAGTGACATGCTGGAAATAAAACATAATTTGTCAATTTTAAGTGAGACCGCTTTGTTCGTCCTTTATCTGCTGCAGTTGTTTGATAGCAGTAGAAAGTAGACATCCTTACATTGTCCTACCTACAGTTGAAGTCGGAAGTTTACATACACCTACATACACCGCCAAATACATTTCAACTCAGTTTTTCACAATTCCTGACATTTAATCCTAGTAAAAATTCCCTGTCTTAGGTCAGTTAGGATCACCACTTTATTTTAAGAATGTGAAATGTCAGAATAATAGTAGAGAGATTGATTTATTTTAGCTTTGATTTCTTTCATCACATTCCCAGTGGGTCAGAAGTTTACATACAAGTTTAAAAACAATCAATTAGTATTTGGTAGCATTGCCTTTAAATTGTTTAACTTGGGTCAAATGTTTCGGGTAGCCTTCCACAAGCTTCGCACAATAAGTTGGGTGAATTTCAACCCATTCCTCCTGACAGAGCTGGTGTAACTGAGTCAGGTTTGTAGGCCTCCTTGCACGCTTTTTTAGTTCTCCCCACAAAGTTTCTATAGGATTGAGGTCAGGGCTTTGTGATGGCCACTCCAATACCTTGCCTTTGTTGTCCTTAAGCCATTTTGCCACAACTTTGGAAGTATTATTGGGGTCATTGTCCATTTGGAAGACCCATTTGCGACCAAGCTTTAACTTCCTGACTCATGTCTTGAGATGTTGCTTCAATATATGTACATAATTTTCCGTCCTCATGATGATCAATTTTGTGAAGTGCACCAGTCCCTCCTGCAGCAAAGCACTCCCACAACATGATGCTGCCACTCCAGTGCTTCATGGTTGGGATGGTGTTCTTCGGCTTGCAAGCCTCCCTCTTTATCCTCCAAACATAACGATGATCATTATGGCCAAACAGTTCTATTTTTGTTTCATCAGACCAGAGGACATTTCTCCAAAAAGTATGATCTTTGTCCACATGTGCAGTTGCAAACCGTAGTCTGGCAGTTTTGGAGTAGTGGCTTCTTCCTTGCTGAGCGGCCTTTCATGTCGATATAGGACTCGTTTAACTGTGGATATAGATACCTTTGTACCTGTTTCCTCCAGCATCTTCACAAGGTCCTTTGCTGTTGTTCTTGGATTGATTTGCACTTTTCGCACCAAGTACGTTCATCTCAAGGAGACAGAACACGTCTGCTTCCGTCTGCTTCCTGCTTCCTGGTAGGCCTTGAAATACATCCACCGGTACACCTCCAATTGACTCAAATGATGTCAATTAGCCTATCAGAAGCTTTGAAATTTTCAGGAATTTTCCAAGCTGTTTAAAGGCAAAGTCAACTTAGTGTATGTAAACTTCTGACCCACTGGAATTGTGATACAGTGAATTATAAGTGAAATAATCTGTCTATAAACAGTTGTTGGAAAAATTACTTGTGTCATGCACAAAGTAGATGTTTTAACCGATTTGCCAAAACTATAGTTTGTTAACAAGAAATTTGTGGAGTAGTTGAAAAACGAGTTTAAATGACTTCAACTGTACCTTGATATTGACTACTACAGGGCCTTCAGATAATATTGACACCGCTTGACTTTTTACATGTTTTGTTGTGTTACAAGATGGGATTAAAATGGGTAAAAAAAAAAAAGTTGGTCAACGATCTACACAAAATATTCTGTCAAAGTGAAAGAAAAGCATTTGGAAAAAAGAAAAAGAAAATACTAATATATCTTGATTTGATAAGTATTAAACCCCCTTAGTCAATACATGTCAGAATGACTTTTGGCAATGATTACAGCTGTAAGTCTTTCTGGATAAGTGTGTAAGAGCTTTGCACACCTGGATTGTACAATTTGCACATTATTCTTTTTAAAATTCATAAAGCTCTGTCAAGTTGGTTGTTGATCATTGCTAGACAGCCATTTTAAAGTCTTGCCATAGATTTTCAAGACGATTTAAGTCAAACTCTAACTAGGCCACTCAGGAATATTCAATGTCATGTTATCCTAAAAAACTCCCTAGTCCTTGTCAATGACAAGCAGACCCCTAACATGATGCAGCCACCACCATGTTGACAATATGAATAATGGTGCACTCAGTGGTGTCCCCATGATGTGTTGTGTTGGATTTACCCCAAACATAATGCTTTTTTTTCAGGACATAAAGTTAATTTCTTTGCCACATTTTTTGCAGTTTTACTTTAATGCCTTATTGCAAACAGAATGCATGTTTTGGAATATTTTTATTCTGTACTGGCTTTCTTCTTTTCACTCTGTAATTTAGGTTATTATTGTGGAGTTACTACGATGTTGTTGATCCATCCTCAGTTCTCATATTACAGCCATTAAACTCTGTAACTGTTTTAAAGTCACCATTGGCCTCATGGTGAAATCCCAGAGCGGTTTCCTTCCTCTCTGGCAACTGAGTTAGGAAGGACGCCTGTATCTTTGTAGTGACTAGGTGTATTAATACACCGTCCAAAGTTTAATTAATAACTTCACCATGCTCAAAGGGATAATCTGTCTGCTTTTTTTACCCATCTACAAATAGGTGCCCTTCTTTGTGAGGCATTGGAAAGCCTCCCTGGTCTTTGTGGTTGAATCTGTGTTTGAAATTCCGTTCTCAACTGAGGGAACTTACTATTTTGTGTGCGGTTCAGAGATGAGGTAGTCATAAAACAATACTGTTAAACTCTTTTATTGTACACAGAGTGAGTTTATGCAATTCATTATGTGACTAGTTAAGCAAGCTTTTACTTCTGAACGTATTTAACAAAGGGGTTGAATACTTAATGACTGAAGACATTTAACTTTACATTTTTTATTAATTTGTAAACATTTCTAAAAATATAATTCCACTTTTACATTATGGGGCCAGTGACACAAAATCTAAATGAAATCAATTTTAAATGCAGGCTGTAACACACCAAAATGTGGACAAGGTCAAGGGGTGTGAATACATTCTGAAGGCACTATGGGATTGGGAGATGATAGCAAACTGGCTACTGCTCTCTCCAGTCAATCAATCTTTGTTAACACTTTAGAATGACTTTCTTTATGCAATCATAAATATTTCTAAGCATTTTAAACATTCAAGCAGGATAAATTACAAGAATCATAGGCATTAATAAATAATCAATAGGCATTGATTAGCCAATTGTTTTGATAGGAATCGGGAGTGAAAATTGCAAGCTTCTATGGATGTTTATGCCAAAAAGCCAAGACCGATTGTAATTAATTTTGAATGAATTAGATTATGATTAAAATCAGATTATTTGGAAAACAAAAGGGTTTGACTGAATGGTTTGAGGGGGATTTCCATACAGTTAATGATTTCAACATTCACATATCCAGATTGAGAGTGTGTGTGTGTGTGTGTGTGTGTGTGTGTGTGTGTGTGTGTGTGTGTGTGTGTGTGTGTGTGTGTGTGTGTGTGTGTGTGTGTGTGTGTGTGTCTGTGTGTCTGTGTGTGTGTGTGTGTGTGTACATGTGTGTGTGTGTGTGTACATGTGTGTGGACGTGTTGGTCCCCACAAGAATAGTAAATTAACAAAAATTTGACCAACTAGGGACATTTTGCTATTTCTACGGGGTTTAGGGTTACGGTTAGAGTTAGGGTTAGGAGCTAAGTGTAGGGTTAGGAGCTAGGGTAAGAGTTAGGGTTAGGGAAAATAGGATTTTGAATGGGACTGAATTGTGTGTCCCCACAAGGTTAGCTGTACAAAACTGTGTGTGTTTGTGTGTGCTCGTGGGTGTGTTTTTGTATTTGGCTATGAGAATTCTCTGTTTACAAAACTTTTAATATTTCCTGTTTGACAGATATTTCATAACTGTTTCATAAAATACTGATTTATCTTTTTGTCTTTAAAAGGGACGTTGACTTATTCTACTTATGTAATCACTCTCTTAATACTGCCCTTTAATGTATATATATCAAAGCCTACCCTGGTGTTTTTGTATAAGTAAAAAGAAGTCTAATTATTATACAGTTGAGGAAGAAAATACATTTGTAGTCTCATGCTAAGTGTGATTGAAAGTGTTTCTGACACACATTTGATTGCAGGTACACTGAGCTTTACTTGGAGCTTCATTAAGAAGAGGTTGTCAAATACATAGCCAATTCATATTTTATCACTATTTTCTTATTAGATGATTTAACAGTGAGAAGGGTTATGCCAGATAACCCCACAACAAGGACTACAGCCCAAAGTGTCACAACTCTGTTTCTGACATTATGCTCTTCTCTGTAAGGGACAGATCGAAATGTATTGGGGGAGGGGTGGTCCAAAATAGAGGAGGGTTGTTATTTTTTTTGCTTTGGAGAGGGTTGTGTGTTTTTTTTATTGGGTATAGGGGAGGTTGTGTGTTTTTTTATTGGGTATAGGGGAGGTTGTGTGTTTTTTTTTATTGGGTATAGGGGAGGTTGTGTGTTTTTTTTATTGGGTATAGGGGAGGTTGTGTGTTTTTTTATTGGGTATAGGGGAGGTTGTGTGTTTTTTTATTGGGTATAGGGGAGGTTGTGTGTTTTTTTATTGGGTACAGGGGAGGTTGTGTGTTTTTTTATTGGGTACAGGGGAGGTTGTGTGTTTTTTTATTGGGTATAGGGGAGGTTGTGTATTTTTTTATTGGGTACAGGGGAGGTTGTGTGTTTTTTCCCTGGTTTACATTCGCTCTTCTGCTCGTATTTTCCCTATAAACAATGGCTTGACTTACTTTTTATATTACCCTAATAAAGTTTAGAAACGTTTGTGAAGGTTTGGTATGGTGTGGTTATTATTAAACTTTAGCTACTGCAGGACTATGATATGAAGGCAGTGTGCCCCGGAGCTCCAACTGACTCAACACTTGAACTTGAGGTGAGGAAGTCTGTTTCAGGCCTATCAGAATTACTCCTATAATCTAACAATAAAATGCTTATCTTTATAAAAAACATTTTAATAACATTTTTACTAGTTACACTCCTTCTGTACATCTATATCTGTATAGCAGACGCAGTAGCTATCTCACATAACGAAATACATGTCGGTGTCGTAGGATGCCACCGGCATACTGTATCTTTATCTCTGGGGTTAAGCCTAAACTTCTCTTCCTTTATATAGGCATTATATATAGTACCAGTCAAAAGTTTAGACACACCTACTCATTCAAGGGGTTTTCTTTATTTTGACTATTTTCTACATTGTAGAATAATAGTGAAGATATCAAACTATGAATAACACATATGCAATCATGGAGTAACCAAAAAAGTGTTAAACAAATAAAAAGATATTTGAGATTTGAGATTCTTCAAAGTAGCCACCCTTTGCCTGGATGACAGCTTTGCACACTCTTGGCATTCTCTCAACCAGCGTCATGAGGTAGTCACCTGGAATGCATTTCAATTAACAGCTGTGCCTTGTTAAAAGTTCATTTGTGGAATTTCTTTCCTTCTTAATGCATTTGAGCCAATCAGTTGTGTTGCAACAAGGTAGGGGTGGTATACAGAAGATAGTCCTATTTGGTAAAAGACCAAGTCCATATTATGGCAAGAACAGCTCAAATAAGCAAAGATAAATCATTATTTTAAGACATGGAGGTCAGTCAAGTGCAGTTGCAAAAACCATCAAGCGCTATGATGAAACTGGCTCTCATGAGGACCGCCACAGGAAAGGTACACCCAGAGTTACCTCTGCTGCAGAGGATACGTTTATTAGAGTTACCAGCTTCAGATTGCAGCCCAAATAAATGCTTCACAGAGTTCAAGTAACAGACACATATCAACTGTTCAGATGAGACTGCGTGAATCAGGCCTTCATGGTTGAATTGCTGCAAAGAAACTACTACTAAAAGACACCAATAAGAAGAAGAGACTTGCTTGCGCCAAAAGAACACAAGCAATGAACATTAGATCAGTGGAAATCTGTCCTTTGGTCTCATGAGTCCAAGAGAGATTATTGGTTCCAACCGCCGTGTCTTTGTGAGACGCAGAGTATGTGAACGGATGATTTCCGCATGTGTGGTTCCCACTGTGAAGCATGGAGGAGGAGGTGTGATGGTGTGGCCATGCTTTTCTGGTGACACTGTCTGTGATTTATTTAGAATTCAAGGCACACTTAACCAGCATGGCTGCCACAGCATTCTGCAGCGATACGCCATCCCATCTGGTTTGCGCTTAGTGAGACAATCATTTGTTTTTACAACAGGACAACAGGACAACCCATCTCCAGGCTGTGTAAGGGCTATTTGATCAAGAAGGAGAGTGATGGAGTGCTGCATCAGATGACCTGGCCACCACAATCACCCGACCTCAACCCAATTGAGATGGTTTGGGATGAGTTGGACCGCAGAGTGAAGGAAAAGCAGCCAGCAAGTGCTCAGCATATGTGGGACCTGTCACATTTTCTCCTGCAACGCCCTCTACTGCTCATCCTGTGTCTCCTTGACCTGCTGCCACTCCCCCAGTACTCTCTCCCTCTCCCTCTCTGTGTGTGTGTGATTGTGTGGGCGGAGACAGGTATGCTGGAGTCAGAGCAAATCCCCACCAGCTGCAACCTGTTCCATAATCAAGACCTCTACAAATACTCAACCCTGTCACTTCCACGCTGCCAGATCGAAATCTCTGCTCATTCTGCCCGCTCTGACTCTGGTCCCTGTCTCCAGTCCCACATCTCATCATCCTGCTACTCTGTCCTGGATTCCCCACTCTACTACTCCCTTGGATTCCCCTCAGGACCTGCTTACCCTGTCTCAACCCCCCTCGCTCCAGCCTCAGCCTCTGCACCTGGTTTCCAGCAACCCGCCCGAGCTTCCCCTGACCTGCACTTCATCTCCCCCTGTGTGTCAATAAATACCTTGGTTACTTCATCCCAGTCTCCTTGTCTGAGTCTGCTCTTGGGTTTCCCTGTTCCACTCCACATAACAGGAACTCCTTCAAAACTGTTGGAAAAGCATTCCAAGTGAAGCTGGTTGAGAGAATGCCAAGAGTGTGCAAAGCTGTCATCAAGGCAAAGGGTGAGAAGCAATCCCACACATGAATGGTCTCAGGATGCTTTACTGTTGGCATGACACAGGACTGATGGTAGCGCTCACCTTGTCTTCTCCGGACAAGTTTTTTTCCGGATGCCCCAAACAATCGGAAAGGGGATTCATCAGAGAAAACCCCAGTCCTCAGCAGTCCAACCTTGTACCTTTAGCAGAATATCAGTCTGTCCCTGATGTTTTTCCTGGAGAGAAGTGAAGTTCTTGATGATCCGATAAATGGTTGATTTAGGTGCAATCTTACTGGCAGCAATATCCTTGCCTGTGAAGCCCTTTTTGTGCAAAGCAATGATGACGGCACGTGTTTCCTTGCAGGTAACCATGGTTGGCAGAGGAAGAACAATGATTCCAAGCACCACCCTCCTTTCGAAGCTTCCAGTCTGTTATTTGAACTCAATCAGCATGACAGAGTGATCTCCAGCCTTGTCCTCGTCAACACTCACACCTGTGTTAATGAGAGAATCACTAACATGATGTCAGCTGGTCCTTTTGTGGCAAGGCTGAAATGCAGTGGAAATGTTTTTTGGGGGTTCAGTTCATTTGCATGGCAAAGAGGGACATTGCAATTCATCTGATCACTCTTCATAACATTCTGGAGTATATGCAAATTGCCATCATACAAACTGAGGCAGCAGACTTTGTGAAAATCAATATTTGTGTCATTCTCAAAACTTTTGGCCACGACTGTACATCCTGAATGTTGGGATGGGCCATTGACATGCATGGAACACATCAACACTATAAATTATTAAAGAATGGAGTTTGAATGTATGACAAGTCTGATGCTGCACTGAATTCCCCAACTGCATAACCACACACACGTGGAGATAATTGCATAATTACACACTTCTCATGAGCATGGCCTTATTTCTATTACAGCATATTGGATGACTGTCATTCATATTCCATTCACCCAGTTCAATGTAACATCGATAGTTTCAGGCTACTACATGATACAAACATTTTCCCTATACTAATAATGAGGTTGCTACAACCTAGCCTATGAATGAAAGTTTACAATGTAGGTGTACACAGGTAGAGAGAGAATTTTTAGGTGACAGACAGTGACACATTCAATACTGCCTTGCACACTCTTGCCCGCATCTAGCTGATCTTGGGTGTAATCATTAGTCCAACAGTATCTATTGGACAAATCCAGGTATGTTTATCCCTAATTCATTCCGTTTGCTTCTGTTTAAGAAACGTTTGAAAACAGAATTGGTGGAATAAATACACCCCTGATCACATGTAAACACAGTTCACTTCATAACAGCCACGTTGTATTCCTTCTCGCATCTATGCGATCTCCTCCTCTCACCATTTCCCTTCGTTTGTGGACTTCAATGCACAACACATCAGCTGTATGTGTATAAGCGAAAAACCTTTCCATGCCAAACCATATCATAACCGCTACACACAGCCTACATAGTTTTCACCATATTAGCTAAAGTAACATCATAGTCAACATAGCTAATAGAACTAACGCATTAGTAAACTCGCTACAATCATGCAGTAACGTTACAGTGTACAGTTAGTAAGCAGTTCAATAAGCAGCTTAGCAGTTACACTGGCAGGCCCAGGTGGCAATAAATTAGTAAAACCAAAACCAAGATTTCCAGTTTAGTGTTGGATAGTCATAGCCAGCTAGCTACCATAGTATCCCTCTGTTTGAGCCGAGTCATTGAGTAGGCTAAACTAGCTAGCTAGCTGCATTTGTTTGCTAAGTATGTGTAAGTGAAAGTGAAAAGAAATGACGAAATATTGCTCTCTCACTCTCTCTCTCTTGCTTCTCCTTCATTTTTGAAGAAATTCATTTGTTAACTGTTCAACTATTGTCTTTCTCTGAATCAACTACTCACCACATTTCATGCACTGCAGTACTAGCTAGCTGTATCATATGCTTTCAGTACTAGATTAATTCTCTGATCCTTTGATTGGGTGGACAACACCTCATAATTACTCATAATTTACTCATAATTATGAGTAAATTACTCAGAATTTACTCATAATTACTCAGAATTACTGTGTAAGTCTATGGAAGGGGCCTCCTAGGTTTTGTATTGAAGTCAATTTACCCGGAGGAGGACGGAAGCTAGCTGTCCTCCGGCCATACCATGGTGCAGCCCTACAGAGTGCTGTTGAGGCTAATGAAGACCTTCCTTGCAAAACAGTGTGTTTTAATCAATTATTTGGTGATGTGAAAATATTTAGTATAGTTTTATCTGAAAAGGATAACTTTTTAAATGTTTCACTACTTTTATGAAATTGACTACGGAGGATGGTCCCCTTCCTCCTCTGAGGAGCCTCCACTGGTGGAGATAGTCTTCTGTGATGCATGCTGTATTTTTCATCCACACATGGCACCATCTTGACAATATTATACGATGTGAGTGGCCATGTGACGTATGTAGCTTTGATTAATTTACTGCTTGACAGCTGACTTGACAGGAACAATCAATTTCAGCACACATTTCATATTGCCAATATAAAGTGGTGTGAAATATTTACAAGCAAGGTAGTCATATTAGTAGGCTTGTGAAAAGTCCATTAAATTGTTTTCGCATTCAGAGCTAATCCCTATAAACGATAATCAGTATTTTTTTAATGTTTTATTTCGCCTTTATTTAACCAGGTAGGCTAGTTGAGAACAAGTTCTCATTTGCAACTGCGACCTGGCCAAGATAAAGCAAAGCAGTTCGACATATACAACAACACAGAGTTACACATGGAATAAACAAACATACAATCAATAATACAGTAGAAAAATCTATATACAGCATGTGCAAATTAAGTAGGATAAGAGCAGTAAGGCAATAAATAGGCCATGGTGGCGAAGTAATTACAATATAGCAATTAAACACTGGAATGGTAGAATGTGCAGAAGATGAATGTGCAAGTAGAGATACTGGGGTGCAAAGGAGCAAGATAAATAAATAAATACAGTATGGGAATGAGGTAGATTGGATGGGCTATTTACAGATGAGCTATGTACAGGTGTAGTGATCTGTGAGCTGCTCTGACAGCTGGTGCTTAAAGCTAGTGAGAGAGGTAAGAGTCTCCAGCTTTAGTGATTTTTGCAGTTCGTTCCAGTCATTGGCAGCAGAGAACTGGAAGGAGAGGCGGCCAAAGGAAGAATTGGCTTTGGGGGTGACCAGTGAGATATACCTGCTGGAGCGTGTGCTGCTATGGTGACCAGTGAGCTGAGGTAAGGCAGGGCTTTACCTAGCAGAGACTTGTAGATGACCTGGAGCCAGTGGGTTTGACGACGAGTGTGAAGTGAGGGCCAGCCAACGAGAGCATACAGGTCGCAGTGGTGGGTAGTATATGGGGCTTTGGTGACAAAACGGATGGCACTGTGATAGACTGCATCCAATTTGTTGAGTAGAGTGTTGGAGGCTATTTTGTAAATGACATCGCCGAAGTCGAGGATCGTTAGGATGGTCAGTTTTACGAGGTTATGTTTGGCAGCATGAGTGAAGGATGCTTTGTTGCGAAATAGGAAGCCGATTCTAGATTTAATTTTGGATTGGAGATGTTTAATGTGAGCCTGGAAGGATAGTTTACAGTCTAGCCAGACACCTAGGTATTTGTAGTTGTCCACATATTCTAAGTCAGAACCGTCCAGAGTAGTGATGCTGGACCGGCGGGCAGGTGCGGGCAGCGATCGGTTGAAGAGCGTGCATTTAGTTTTACTTGAATTTAAGAGCAGTTGGAGGCCACGGAAGGAGAGTTGTATGGCATTGAAGCTCGTCTGGAGGTTACTTAACACAGTGTCCAAAGAAGGGCCAGAGGTATACAGAATGGTGTCGTCTGCGTAGAGGTGGATCAAAGAATCACCAGCAGCAAGAGCGACATCATTGATGTATACAGAGAAGAGAGTTGGCCCGAGAATTGAACCCTGTGGCACCCCCATAGAGACTGCCAGAGGTCCGGACAACAGGCCCTCCGATTTGACACACTGAACTCTATCAGAGAAGTAGTTGGTGAACCAGGCGAGGCAATCATTTGAGAAACCAAGGCTGTTGAGTCTGCCAATAAGAATGTGGTGATTGACAGAGTCGAAAGCCTTAGCCAGGTCAATGAATACGGCTGCACAGTATTGTCTCTTATCGATGGCGGTTACGATATCGTTTAGGACCTTGAGCGTGGCTGAGGTGCACCCATGACCAGCTCTGAAACCAGATTGCATAGCGGAGAAGGTACGGTGGGATTCGAAATGGTCGGTGATGTTTGTTAACTTGGCTTTCGAAGACCTTAGAAAGGCAGGGTAGAATAGATATAGGTCAGTAGCAGTTTGGGTCTAGAGTGTCTCCCCCTTTGAAGAGGGGGATGATCGCGGCAGCTTTCCAATCGATGGGAATCTCAGATGATACGAAAGAGAGGTTGAACAGGCTAGTAATAGGGGTTGCAACAATTTCGGCAGATAATTTTATTAATATGACTATCCACTGTATGTCTAACTGCTATGTTCAATGAAAAAGCTAAATATTTATAGATTTCCAATTTTCGAATTAAAAGCAGACAACATTATATTGTGTATGTTGTCAGAAACTGCGATTTAGTTGGATTTTTTCACCATAGTTTACCCAAGTTCCCCATTATATAATAATCTGAACTGTTTATGATGTTGTACTTGGCACCAATGTAATGCTTGACCATAAAAACATAGCTGTAGACATCACCTTTTCTGTGGTGTCATGTTTGATTCAGCAGATATGAAGGAAAATGCATTTTCCAGCTATGGCGGAATAGCAAAATGGCCATCAGAGCTGCCAGGGGGCTTTTTTGAGGTTGTACATGGCAACATTGTAGTCCTTGACCATAAAAACATAGGAGTAGACATCACCTTTTCTCTGTTATCATGTTTGGTTTAGCAAATATGAAGGAAATACATTGTCCAGCTATGGCGTTGTCCGGCTAGGCGTTTTTGCAATGGCTCCTTTTCTGAAAATGTTGAGGACTCTAAACTGTACACGTGTACCAAGTTTGATGCTTTCATGAAAAACATGGACTAAAACACATATATACCTCCCCAGGCCCATACATAACAGCAACAAAATGCCTGTTCCATGTTGGGGCAGAGAGGGAGAGAAACCAAAGCCCTTGAGGTGGGAGGTGGCTGGACTGGCCCTTGATCTCCTCCTTGGTGAGTCCAGTAGTGAGTACTGAATCTGTACTGCAGCAATTTCTCACAGCTGAACCCAGTCAGAGAAAGGAAAGGGAAAGGGGATACCTAATCAGTTGCACAACTGAATGCATTCAACCGAAATGTGTCTTCTGCATTTAACCCAACCACAGAGACAGAGAGAACAATATGGAGAAGGATAAATAAAGAGAGAAAGATAGAGAAAATGAGAGAGGGAGAGAGTGAAAGAGAGAGCTTATGCAAAATCCTCCTTCAGATGGGGCTAGCATTATCAGCCCATGTGGCTTGTCAATTAATCACTATGACTCTATATAGGACCACAGCTTCCTGTTGGTTCATTCATGTGTGGATTCATTGATACTTCCCCCTCCGTGATGTAATGATGGGTGGGGACCGGTAGTATAAAAACCAAGGCCGTTGATTACAAACGCAACATATTTCACCATTGTTTCTGGCTGTTTCTGCATCTGTACAGTAATCTATTCAACGTTTTATAATTCAACGGAAGCTGAAAAGGTTGTCCATGGTTGGAAGGGGGCGTTTACTGTATTGTTTTAATACACAGCTAAGTCACATGATTAAGCTACCTTCTTCTCTGTCCTTGTGTTTCGCGTTGTGTGTGTGACAGGTGTGTGTATTGTTAACTGAAATCCAATGATGCTTGAAACTAGAATAAAACTCAATTTTCTGCTCTTATATCAATGGATGAGCAAATACCCTGCTTATTCTTCAGTTGCAGCAACAGACTGTACACATGAAAGGGCACCATTTTACACTACTGTGTATACATGAAAGGCCACCATTTTACACTACTGTGTATACATGAAAGGCCACCATTTTACACTACTGTGTATACATGAAAGGCCACCATTTTACACTACTGTGTATACATGAAAGGGCACCATTTTACATTACTGTGTATACATGAAAGGGCACCATTTTACTCTACTGTGACTACAGTATATGTTTTCATAAAACCAGGCATTAAATATGTTTTGATGAAGCAGAATTGACACAATTTGATTGGCAGCTACCTCAAAGAGAGAAGGAAACACTGGATTTTAACACTGAATATGCTTTGAATCATTGAAATTCCATTTGAGCAGGGACCTTCTCTCTATGAACAAGCATAGAGTATACTTAGAGTACTACAGTCCAGCCACCACTTTACAAACATCAGATCAGAATGGTAAACTACCCCTGTGCATATACCCATCAATTCCACTAGAAGTAACTTACATCTATGCCTCTTAGAATAGTACCCAAGTACAGGAATGCATATTGCTCCAATTAATACCCTGTCCTCCACTGAATACAGCCATCATCATCATGCCAAAGAGTGGTTCCATGTCCAATAATATGACTACTGTGCCAGATAAACAGTTGTGGCAGGGTTATATTGGTTTGTGTTGACTGAGAGCAGGCCTGTGGTTTATTATATGTCAAATAGAGCCTGGTACACATCTGACACAGTAAATGACTAAAATGTAAATGTAGGAAATCTCTGGGGCTTTTAGGAGCTGTCACTTTTCCTCAAAAACTAAATGTTTTCCCTCTCCCAGCAGCTCTGTAGCATATATAGGTCAGGTGATTGCTGTGAACGTGTATTCCTTGTCTTCCCTATGTATGTTTATGTTCAATGTACAGTAAGAGGTATAGGACCACATATGTTTAGCTCATGGTTTCATGGATATGCAATAGGTTGTTTATGGTGAATTGTATTGTATGAGAATGCATACAACAACCACAATGCATTGAGTACTAGTGTTAATATCCTCATGACCTTAAAATAATAGTTAGGTTAAATATATATTTATCAAACGTTGTCTAAGCATCTATCGGAGTCCAACACGTGAATGCGTACACACAGCAGTGTTCTAGAATATTGGACCGTTGGCTTTCATACTTTTCAAATTCTCAGCGCTGCTCAAGCAATTTCTCCAACCCTCACCCCATTCAAATGGATGGCTGACGTGTACGTGGAGCCGCGTTGGTTGGGAATTTGGGGAGTTGCACATTCGGGCTGTGCATCCCCTGAGGACGTTGGTCTTAGAGCCGCATAGCTATGTCTGCCAAACATCATTTTTTTGGACAAACTGTTCCTTTAGTAAGCAGGTGCTAACTCCAGTCCATGAGTGCCCCCAACAGTACATATTTCTGATGTGGCCCCGGACATGCACACCTGATTCTACTTGTTAACTAATCATCAATCCCTTGACAAGTTGAATCTGGTGTTTTTGTCCGCGCTACAACCAAAATGTGTGCTGTTGACTCGAGGACCAGAGTTCGAAGACACTGCTATAGAACAAATTCCACATTCTCCATTTATATCAACCTGGACTCAGGGGTAGAGGTAACATTGTAAATGAAAATCCAGGACACTCAAATTAGTATTAAAATACTTGGAAAATAGATGTAAAGTGGCTAATTAGCCAAAATGCTAAAGTTGTCCATGATGAGATTCGAACACGCAACCATTGGGTTGCTAGACGTTAAAAGCCTGACCAACCACCCTCCTTTCATTTTTGCTTTCAGTAATCTTCTGTCTTATGTAACCATACCAAACGTAACATATCATGCTAATTGGAGTGTGCCCTCTTTCTTCCCTCTTTCTTTCTCTTCCCTCTCCCTCTATTTCTTGTTCTCTAGTACAAACAAGTGGAGCAGTACATGTCTTTCCACAAACTGCCGGCTGACTTCCGACAGAAAATCCATGACTACTATGAACACAGATACCAGGGCAAGATGTTTGATGAAGAGAGCATCCTGGAGGAGCTTAATGAACCACTGCGGGAGGTAAAACAACCAAACACACCATCAAAGCCCTGACAAGGTCTGACACTTAAAGAAAGGAACAAAGGAACTGAAAAACAATGTCTCTGCCCCGCATGTCTTTTGCAAACATGCCCACTGAGAAGTTCTGAAGTTCTGAACCACTTCTTTTAAATCACAAAAACTCTAATCATACTTTATTGGTCACATGCGCCGAATACCACAGGTGTAGACTTTACAGTGAAATGCTTACTTATGAGCCCGTTCCCAACAATGCAGAGTTAAAAAGTAAGACAAATATTTGTTGAATTAAAAAGTAAATAGTAACTCAATAAAAACAATAACGAGGCTATATACAAGGAGTACCAGTACCAGGTCAATGTGCAGGTGTACGAGGTAGTTGAGGTAATTGAGGTAATACAGTATGTACATGTGGGTAGGGATAAAAGTGACTAGGCCATCAGGATATATAATAAACAGAGTAAGAACAGCATGTGTGAAAGTGTGTCTGTGAGCGTACGTGGTGGTGTGTGTTGGAGTGTCAGTGTAGTATGTGTGAGTGTGTGGGTAGAGTCTAGTGAATGTGCAAAGAGCCAGTGAATGGGGGTCAGAGCAAAACCATCAAGATAAATAAAGAAGTAATAAAGGTGGTCTATGTAAATTGTCTGGGTAGCCATTTGATTGATTGACTGTTCAGCAGTCTTATGGCTTGGGGTTGGAAGCTGTTCAGACTTAGTGCTCCGGTACCACTTGCTGAGAAAACAGTCTATGACTTGGGTGGCTAGAGTCTTTGACAATTTTTAGGGCCTTCCTGACACCGCCTGATATAGAGGTCCTGGCTGTCAGGAAGCTTGGCCTCAATGATGTACTGGGCCGTACACACTACCCTCTGCAGCACCTTGCGGTCGGATGCCGAGCAGTTGCCATACCCAAGCGCTGGTGCAGCTGTAGAACTTTTTGAGGATCTGAGGGCCCATGCCAAATCTTTTCAGCCTCCTGAGAGGGAAGAGGCGTTGTCGTGCCCTCTTCACGACTGTGTTGGTGTGTTTGGACCATGATATGTCCTTAGTGATGTGGACCCGCTCCACTGCAGCCCCGTTGATGTGAATTGGGGCATGTTCGGCCCTCTGTTTCCTATAGTCCACGATAAGCTCATGGTGATTTTAGACTTGTGTGCAGCTGCTCGGCCATGGAAACCCATTTCCTGAAGCTCTTGACAAACAGTTCTTGTGCTGACATTGCTTCCAGAGGCAGTTTGGAACACAGTAGTAAATGTTGCAACCAGGGCAGAAGATTTTATGCACTTCAGCCCTCGGCGGTCTCGTTCTGTGAGCTTGTGTGCCTACCACTTCGTGGCTGAGCCGTTGTTGCTCCAGATGTTTCCACTTCAGAATAATAGCACTTGCAGTTGACCGGGGCAACTCTAGCAGGGCAGTAATTTTACGAACTGACTTGTTGGAAAGGTGGCATCCTGTGACGATGCCACGTTGAAAGTCAGCTCATCAGTAAGGCCATTCTACTGCCAATGTTTGTCTATGGAGATAGCTTGGGTGTGTGCTCAATTTTATACACCTGTCGGGAACAAGTGAGGCTGAAATAGCCAAATCCACTCATTTGAAGGGGTGTCCACATGATTGTGTGTATGTAGTGTATGTTAGTCTTAGACTTAACAATTCAAATTCAGTTACATTAATTATATTTTCCCTCAGGAAATTGTCAACTTCAACTGCCGTAAGCTGGTGGCATCCATGCCCCTGTTTGCCAATGCTGACCCAAACTTTGTGACAGCCATGTTGACCAAGCTCCGCTTCGAGGTCTTCCAACCCGGAGATTATATCATCAGGGAGGGTACCATCGGCAAGAAGATGTACTTCATCCAACACGGTGTGACCAGCGTGCTGACCAAAGGAACTATGGGCATGAAGCTTTCTGATGGATCCTACTTTGGAGGTATGCTCAACAATATCAGACCTTTTTTATGTTTGCCTGGCTGCTGCTGCTGAAAAACATATTATAAAAAAAAAAAATATATATATATATATATATATATATATATATATATATTTTATTCAATTCATTTGTATTCTATCGTGATGCTGATAACATACATCTACTATGGAAGAGAAATTAAATAAGTTACAGTACATTCATGTAGACTTAATTCCCATTATTTTCTCGCTCTAAATCAGGGATCATCAAGTACATTTTTTTCTGGTTAGGGGGCCTGAACGTATTTACAAATAATTTGTAGACTGCAAATTGACCGCAAGAAGACCAAACAGATAAAATATCTGACTAAAACATAACATTTGTATACAATCTTTTATGTGTGGGAATACATGGGAACAGTTTTCCAAAATAAAAATTACTTGGAGCTGATTTCCTGGTGTTTTTAGTCTTTTATGTCCAACAATACAAATTTAAAAAATGTATTAAAAAATAAAACCAACTGCGGGCCGCCAGTTGGGGAACCCTGCTCTAAATCCTATGGTCCAAACCACCAATGTCTCAACTATGTTCATCTAAAAATTGTAGCAGGCAAGATAATAAAATAAAAACACCCTGACATTTGACTTCTTCTCGCTAGTCTTTTCGCCCTGCAGCCAGTTTTGTCCCCATTTCCCATGCAGCCTGTCCTCTTCCCT
Organism: Salmo salar; assembly: GCF_965601325.2. Lineage (NCBI taxonomy): Eukaryota > Metazoa > Chordata > Actinopteri > Salmoniformes > Salmonidae > Salmo > Salmo salar. Next base: position 21,742,490 of record NC_138300.1, read on the forward strand.
GCCTGTTTTCGAATGCATCGCTGCTGTTGATCCACAAAAATGGCACAACTTTTCCCAATGTGTCTGGGCCATGGTCTGGGGGCTTTCTTCACATCCGGCTCCTCTTCAGAAGAGCAGAGTTCAGTTCAGTGGTGCTGTAGGTTGGGCTGTGAGGTGCCAGGAGCCAAGGGCGGATGCTGAAGGAGAGAGATCTACAGCAACACCCACGGCTCATAAATAACAGCTAATTAGTCCACAGAACACCAATGACAGAGCAATTAGTAATGTCAACCGTCAACGTTCAAAGCCAAGCCATTATACTGTATGCCACCAGGAAGCCAACCCTTTTCTACATGGCAGGGGCTAGGTGCACACTTGAATCAGAATGTCTGTTGGATTTATGGTGGTATTTGCCGATTCATCTGCTATTATTTACAATTAATAATATTACTGGAGAAGATACCGCATTTTGGTCCTGTTGTTGTAGTATGATGAGGGCATATGGAAAGAAGGTAGAAACTAGGTACTGTAATAGTTGCCCTAAGATAAATTAAATGTGGGCATAAGGGAAACGACATGGCCCATATTTGCCGTAATTTGTTTTTAAAGAAGGAAATACCGGAGTGAGTAAGTGGAGTCAGAATAACATCCAAGCATTGTGTTCTGCTGCTTTCCTCTGCAGCGCTCGGCATAGCGGAGAGAACGGAATCTCATTAATCTTGTGAAGAACTGTAAATCCCCCATCAGATAGCGGAGAGAGCTGATACTCAAGGTCACACTTTAATACCCTGTGAATAAGGAGCCATTTTGAGAGTGGGAGGGGAGCTGGGGTGGAGAGGGTTTGTCACTGCCGCTTACTGACAAGATTATTATGTAAATGTATAACTCATGAATGGAACATCCCTTTGTTGCTCTTTAATGGTGTGTGGGCCTCTGTCCGGCTGGCGGTAGCTGATCTTTTACTTGACTGCACTTCTTGTTAAATCCTCTTTTTCCATGGTCCCCGGGGGGGTTGCCTACCACTGTAAAAGCTGATATGTAGAGTGGAGCCAGTGCAGTTCCCCCATGCATACAGTAAATACTTTTTTTTCCCTTCACTGAGAGCCAGAGGATACCCTTCACACGCGACAGGAGAGCGAGGGGGGAGAACGGGGAGGCAGCAGAGTAAAAAGAGCATATGGTTGTCAAGACAACCATCAGCCACAGGCCAGAGAAGGAAGGGTAACACCTGAATGTAATGAACCTTGGCTTTACGACGTATCCAATCCTGTAGCTCCCTCCATACACTAAGCCGTCTCAACAGGGTCTTCGGTTTAAATGCCTTTCTCCTCTCTGTATTCATGCTCTGTATCCTCTCTGTAAATGACCTATTTCCACACGTGATAAATTGATACTGTAGGATTGTGTGTGCATTATATTTGAATCATAGTGTAGCAGTGTTTTATAAGATAGAAATAAGAAGACTAACGAGTGTGACGTCCAAGGGAACTTTGTCATGGGATCATGACATTCGAATGGCTCATGTTTTTTCTTGACATGTTTTCTGTAGCTTAGTTACAGTAATGATGCTCCCTCTGGCTGTGTAGTAATTGTGTCTGTCTCTGACCGGCCTGTCTTTCTCTCTCTCCCTCAGAGATCTGTCTGTTGACCCGAGGCAGACGGACGGCCAGTGTGCGGGCGGACACGTACTGCCGTCTCTACTCCCTGTCTGTGGATAACTTCAATGAGGTGCTGGAGGAGTACCCAATGATGAGACGAGCCTTCGAGACTGTGGCCATCGACCGACTGGACCGGATAGGTGAGACCAGCCTACCACTGACCAATAAATAAGCCACTGACCCATACAGGATTAGCTATGCGCATAGTTGAGGCGTTTTGTCATTCATAGAATCCGCAGAACAAAAACAGGCATACTGTATTCTATCAATGGAACCTACTGTAACTATGCCATTAATCATTTCTTTTTGACTTTCCTGGTTTCTTTGATTTCATTTTGGACCCTTTATTTAGATGCAGCTGCTGTATCTTCAGCATATGATTTTCACAAGATATGATTATTATCTCAAAATGACTGTGTGTGTCGTACTCCCCTGGGTTTACTGTAAATGTGCTCTCAGAAGGAGTGATGCTCATTTGTGAAAGGGACTGCTCAGCACACTGTCTAAACAGCTTCCTTATGCTTTCCTCTTCTGTGTGGAAGGGAGGAAGTTACCATATTTTCTCTTGGTTGCTGTGTTACCTCCAGTGTTGCCACGCTGTCAGTCACTCAGCTATCATCAGAAAGCACCTGGTTAGTGAATTCCGAGCTCTGAGTGTAAACATATAAATTATTAAACAGCGAAGGCAAGGTCAATGTGATGCTGATGTCACCGCTCGGTGACGTGCAAGGGCCCTGCATCCACCACCTGCCAGTGGTTGCCATAGCAGCCAGATTCCACATCAAGTACGAGACGTTCGGTTTCACACATTCAGAGGAGATTGAGTTGTCTTTGATCTTTGACAACAGATTAACACCTAACCTGATTAGAGCATAGGGGAGCACGAAAGGTTTCGTATTCTGTTTAACCCATTCATGTCCGTAACAGAAATGTTACATTTATTTTAATACACTTGTTCTCTGAGCTTACTGATGGACGAATCTGAAGACATTTTTTAAATCGGCCAAAGCACTTGTCTACAATGTGAGTTGTTGATATTGTACTATATTTTGTCTCCGGACACATGGGGTTACTGTTTTTACACATTTCATGAATCAAGTCATGTGAATGAATACATGTTTAAATGATCCGATCTTAAAAAATGTTGGTATATAGATTGTCCGGAACATTATATACGGTGCATTCGGAAAGTATTCATACCACTTGACTTTTTCCACATTTTGTTACGTTACAGTCTTGTACTAAAATGTATTAAATTATTTTTCCCCCCCTCATCATCTATACACAATACCCCATAATGACAAAGCAAAATCAGTTTTTTAGAAATGTCTGCAAATGTATAAAAAAAACCCCTGAAATATCACCTTTACATAAATATTCAACCCTTTACTCAGTACTTTGCTGAAGCACCTTTGGCAGCGATTATACCCTTGAGTCTTCTTAGGTATGATGCTGCCAGCTTAGCACACCTGTATTTGGGGAGTTTCTCCCATTCTTCTCTGCAGATCCTCTTAAGATCTGTCAGGTTGGATGGGGAGCTGCACAGCTATTTTCAGATCTCTCCAGAGATGTTCGATCGGGTTCAAGTTTGGGCTCTGGCTGGGCTACTCAAGTACTTGTCCCAAAGCCACTCTTGCATTGTCTTGGCTGTGTGCTTAGGGTCATTGTCTTGTTGGAAGGTGAACCTTTGTCCCAGTCTGAGGTCCTGAGCACTCTGGAGCAGGTTTTCATCAAGGATCTCTCTGTACTTTTCTCCATTCATCTCTCCCTCAATCCTGACTAGTCTTCCAGTCCCTGCCGCTGAAAAGCATCCTCACAGCATGATGCTGCCGCCACCATGCTTTACCATAGGGATGGTGCCAGGTTTCCTCCAGACGTGACGTTTGGCATTCAGGCCAAAGAGTTAAATCTTGGTTTCATCAGACCAGATAATCTTGTTTCTCATGGTCTGAGAGTCCTTTTAGGTGCCTTTTGGCAAACTCCAAGCAGGCTGTCTGTCATATGCCTTTTACTGAGGATTGGCTTTCGTCTGGCCACTACCATAAAGACCTGATTGGTGGAGTGCTGTGGAGATGATTGTCCTTCTGGAAGGTTCTCACATCTCCACAGAGGAACTCTGTAACTCTTTCAGTGTGACCATCTCGGTTCTTGGTCACCTCCCTGACCAAGGCCCTTCGCTCCCGATTGCTGTTTGGCCGGGAGGCCAGCACTAGGAAGAATATTTGTGCTTCCAAACTTCTTCCATTTAAGAATGGTGGAGGCCACTGTGTTCTTGGGGACCTTCAATGCTTCACAAATGTTTTAGTACCCTTCCCCAGATCTGTGCCTCGACACAATCCTGCCTCGGAGCTCTACGGACAATTCCTTCGACCTCATGGCTTTGTTTTTGCTCTGACGTGCACTGTCAACTGTGGGACCTTATATAGACAGGTGTGTGCCTTTCCAAATCATGTCCAATCAATTGAATTTACCACAGGTGGACTCCAATCAAGCTGTAGAAACATCTGAAGGATGATCAATGGAAACAGGATGCACCTGAGCTCAATTTCGAGTCTCATAGCAAAGGGTCTGAATACTTATGTAAATAAGGTATTACTGGTTTTATTTTGTATACATTTGCAAAAAAATCGAAAAGATGTTTAGGCTTTGTCATTATGGGGTATTGTGTGTAGATTGACGAGGAAATTGTTTTATTTTAGAATAAGGCTGTAACGTAACAAAATGTGGAAAAAGGAAATGGGTCGGAATACTTTCCGAAATGCACTGTACACTGAGTATACCACGCATTAGGAACACATTCAGAACAGCCTATCCAAACACATCCATACACACTCTCTTTTACACACACAGCGCTAGAGTACATGCAGTATAAGGAAATCCAGTGCAAGTTAATGGAGACTGCACAGTGAGTCATTTTACAGCAATTTCCCTAACTCAATATTAGGAAGGTTTTACAAAACATATATGTGTGCGCCCCCTTTGCCTTCAGAACAGCTCAGTTCATTGGGACATGGACTCTACAAGGTGTCGAAAGCGTTCCACAGGAATGCTGGCCCATGTTGGCTCCAATGCTTCCACTGTTGTCAAGTTCGTTGGATGTCCTTTGGGTGGTGTACAATTCTTGATACAAACTCAGCAGAGTTGCAGTTCTTGACACAAACTGGTGCGCCAACTACCATCTCCTGTTCAAAGGCACTTACAGTGGGGGGAAAAAGTATTTGATCCCCTGCTGATTTTGTACGTTTTCCCACTGACAAAGAAATGATCAGTCTATAATTTTAATGGTAGGTTTATTTGAACAGTGAGAGACAGAATAACAATAAAAAAATCCAGAAAAACGCATGTCAAAAATGTTATAAAATGATTTGCATTTTAATGAGGGAAATAAGTATTTGACCCCTCTGCAAAACATGACTTAGTACTTGGTGGCAAAACCCTTGTTGGCAATCACAGAGGACAGACGTTTCTTGTAGTTGGCCACCAGGTTTGCACACATCTCAGGAGGGATTTTGTCCCACTCCTCTTTGCAGATCTTCTCCAAGTCATTAAGGTTTCGAGGCTGACGTTTGGCAACTCGAACCTTCAACTCCCTCCACAGATTTTCTATGGGATTAAGGTCTGGAGACTGGCTAGGCCACTCCAGGACCTTAATGTGCTTCTTCTTGAGCCACTCCTTGTTGCCTTGGCCGTGTGTTTTGGGTCATTGTCATGCTGGAATACCCATCCATGACCCATTTTCAATGCCCTGGCTGAGGGAAGGATGTTCTCACCCAAGATTTGACGGTACATAGCCCCGTCCATCGTCCCTTTGATGTGGTGAAGTTGTCCTGTCCCCTTAGCAGAAAAACAACCCCAAAGCATAATGTTTCCACCTCCATGTTTGACGGTGGAGATGGTGTTCTTGGGGTCATAGGCAGCATTCCTCCTCCTCCAAACACGACGAGTTGAGTTGATGCCAAAGAGCTCCATTTTGGTCTCATCTTACCACAACACTTTCACCAGTTGTCCTCTGAATCATTCAGAGGTTCATTGGCAAACTTCAGACGGGCATGTATATGTATTCTTGAGCAGGGGGACCTTGCGGGCGCTGCAGGATTTCAGTCCTTCACTGCGTAATGTGTTACCAATTGTTTTCTTGGTGACTATGGTCCCAGTTGCCTTGAGATCATTAACAAGATCCTCCCGTGTAGTTCTGGGCTGATTCCTCAGCGTTCTCATGATCATTGCAACCCCACGAGGTGAGATCTTGCATGGAGCCCCAGGCCGAGGGATATTGACAGTTCTTTTGTGCTTCTTCCATTTGAGAATAATCGCACCAAATGTTGTCACCTTTTCACCATGGTCTTGTAGCCCATTCCAGCCTTGTGTAGGTCTACAATCTTGTCCCTGACATCCTTGGAGAGCTCTTTGGTCTTGGCCATGGTGGAGAGTTTGGAATCTGATTGATTGATTGCTTCTGTGGACAGGTGTCTTTTCTACAGGAAACAAGCTGCGGTTAGGAGCACACTCTTAAAGGGAGTATCTCAGCTCGTTACCTGTATAAAAGACACCTGGGAGCCAGAAATCTTTCTGATTGAGAGGGGGTCAAGTACTTATTTCCCTCATTAAAATGCAAATCAATTTATAACATTTTTGACATGCGTTTTGCTGGATATTTTTGTTGTTATTCTGTCTCTCACTGTTCAAATAAACCTACCATTAAAATTATAGACTGATCCTTTCTTTATCAGCGGGCAAACATACAAAATCAGCAGGGGATCAAATACTTTTTTCCCCCACTGTAAATATTTTGTCTTGCCCGTTCACCCTCTGAATGGCTCACATAAACAATCCATGTCTCAATTGTATCAAAACTTTAAAATCCTTCTTTAATCCATCTCCTTCCCTTCATCTACGCTGATTGTAGTGGATTTAACAAGTGACATCAATAAAGGATCATAGCTTTCACCTGTGTTTTTAATGCTTTGTACACTCAGTATATACCCAAAAAATATCTAAAGAAATCCACTCACACTCTCTCCCATGTACACAACCCTAGAATATATGCTTTATAAGTAAATTCAATGGAGACTGGATCTCTCTCTCTCAGATCTTAAGAATTGTTTGTGTGTGTGTATATATATATATATACTGCTCAAAAAATAAAGGGAACACTTAAACAACACATCCTAGATCTGAATGAAAGAAATAATCTTATTAAATACTTTTTTCTTTACATAGTTGAATGTGCTGACAACAAAATCACACAAAAATAATCGATGGAAATCCAATTTATCAACCCATGGAGGTCTGGATTTGGAGTCACACTCAAAATTAAAGTGGAAAACCACACTACGGGCTGATCCAACTTTGATGTAATGTCCTTAAAACAAGTCAAAATGAGGCTCAGTAGTGTGTGTGGCCTCCACGTCCCTGTATGACCTCCCTACAATGCCTGGGAATGCTCCTGATGAGGTGGCGGATGGTCTCCTGAGGGATCTCCTCCCAGACCTGGACTAAAGCATCCGCCAATTCCTGGACAGTCTGTGGTGCAACGTGGCGTTGGTGGATGGAGCAAGACATGATGTCCCAGATGTGCTCAATTGGATTCAGGTCTGGGGAACGGGCGGGCCAGTCCATAGCATCAATGCCTTCCTCTTGCAGGAACTGCTGACACACTCCAGCCACATGAGGTCTAGCATTGTCTTGCCTTAGGAGGAACCCAGGGCCAACCGCACCAGCATATGGTCTCACAAGGGGTTTGAGGATCTTATCTCGGCACCTAATGGCAGTCAGGCTACCTCTGGCGAGCACATGGAGGGTTGTGCGGCCCCCCCAAAGAAATGCCACCCTACACCATGACTGACCCACCGCCAAACCGGTCATGCTGGAGGATGTTGCAGGCAGCAGAACGTTCTCCACAGCGTCTCCAGATTCTGTCACGTCTGTCACATGTGCTCAGTGGCGAATTTGCCAATCTTGGTGTTCTCTGGCAAATGCCAAACATCCTGTACGGTGTTGGGCTATAAGCACAACCCCCACCTGTGGACGTCGGGCGCTCATACCACCCTCATGGAGTCTGTTTCTGACCGTTTGAGCAGACACATGCACATTTGTGGCCTGCTGGAGGTCATTTTGCAGGGCTCTGGCAGTGCTTCTCCTGCTCCTCCTTGCACAAAGGCGGAGGTAGCGGTCCTGCTGCTGCTGGGTTGTTGCCCTCCTACGGCCTCCTCCACGTCTCCTGATGTACTGGCCTGTCTCCTGGTAGCGCCTCCATGCTCTGGACACTACGATGACAGACACAGCAAACCTTCTTGCCACAGCTCACATTGATGTGCCATCCTGGATGAGCTGCACTACCTGAGCCACTTGTGTGGGTTTTAGACTCCGTCTCATGCTACCACTAGAGTGAAAGCACCGCCAGCATTCAAAAGTGACCAAAACATCAGCCAGGAAGCATAGAAACTGAGAAGTGGTCTGTGGTCCCCACCTGCAGAACCACTCCTTTATTGGGGGTGTCTTGCTAATTGCCTATAATTTCCACCTGTTGTCTATTCCATTTGCACAACAGCATGTGAAATTTCTTGTCACAGAAGTGTGATTGACTTGGAGTTACATTGTGTTGTTTAAGTGTTCCCTTTATGTTTTTGAGCAGTATGTGTGTATATATATATATACATATATACTGAGTGTAAAAAAACCATTAAGAACACCTGTTCTTTCCATGGAATTATAATTGAAAATGACAATCTTAGAATGTCACTGTGGCCTGTTTAGACACTTGTACTAACTATGATGACACCAAATGTTTTGCATTCATACCAAACATAATTTGATTTGTGGTGCGTTTTGATATTGTGCAAAATATTGTACAAGGACGCGAATGGGTTAATTCGTCTGCTGTTTAGCTATTCTCTAGATTTACTGACAACAGAAGCATCCTGGATCAAAGGCATAGTATTAGACTAAAAAGTAACTGGCGGGTAGAAAGCTAATGAATTCCAGATCTAAACAGTAATTCAGAGGATGACAATTCTCTGTTAACCTTGGAGTTATTTTGGAACGCAGTCTTTTTCCGACACCTTCACCTAAAGCATTCAAAGAAATCATGTTTATAAAGTCTTGTAGTTTACACAATGTCAGGACAGGAGACTATGATCCTTCTGTTTAGCAGATCAGGGTGTGTACTACAGTGCTCTGGCGCCTTTAGGTGTCTATGGAAGAGACAGTAGACTAGACTCATTGAACTCTATCCTGACCCTAAGGAAACATAATAGACTTGGCCCTTTTGGCCTGGAGCCTATAGCAGCCAACCACTCTGCAGTCAACTGGACTGTGTTGTACCATGCTAGCTAGTTATGCAGCTTGAATTAGAGTGAATGTCCCTGTCAGACTGTATTTTCCATGTTCTCCCAGTCCCTCAGACTCATGTTTCAATTCCACCTGATGTTTTCATGTGGGTGTCACTCTATTTGTTTTTAAAAGTCCGATAGAGACGGACAAGTTGAAAATCCCCTGCTGATGGGGGGGAAAAACAGAGTAGTAAAGATGAAACTCTGAAACTTGAGAGGGGGCGGAAGTAATAATGCTGGGAGTTTTTTTTTAATGCGCGTTCAACTAGAAATGTTTTGAACGCTGGAGAGATGAGAGAGATGGATCTGTGATCTTACTTGGCCGCCTGCGTGAGCTCCGTGAAGGAGGCAATTTCAGCTGCAAATTGGTTTCTCCCCCAGCACCATCACCAACCCAGGCCCACACAACCACTACACACATGCACATACCACAGGCACATGTTGATCCACCTCATGTCTGAGAAAACACAGGCCACCCATCTTCACCCCAGGTGTTTGAGTGTGTAATCGGTCAGACTTAACATACCATGACAGAAAGGTCATAGGGCCTTGTGTTTACAATTCAGGTGGTGCATGCTATAGCTGGGACGATTAACTGAAAATTGCAGATACCGACATTGCCCGCCTCTTACCAAAGCATTTTGCTTACGTCCGTAAACTGGTGATTAGGCTACACAATGTTTTTTAGGGTTCTATTCATACCATTATTTGGTCAACTGTAATGTGCATTAACCTGCTTCCTGCAAGTAAAGTATCTGTCCCTCCGCCCCTGTTTCGCTGCCCGCTCTCAATCCCTCCCCCCACCTTGTGCACGGAGTGAAAGGAGCATACGAACAACATTTCAAAATGTAATTGCAGGAAAACCCCTTTTTGCCTAATCTTTCTGTTGTTAAAGAGAGGGGAGTCTCTGCTTCCTGTATGTATGAAAAATATTTCTCAACACTAAATATTGAGAAAATACCACCGCTTTACAAACAGAGTATATAATTGAGGTGATGCGTTGGCGGACCGTGCGCACCATTTGTGGTGAATGCATCATCAAGTGCCTACATAGGCCTAACCAATGGAAAGTTTTTGTTGGACATTAATTAGATCAATTACATGGCTATCTAGCAACAATATCATATTTAGGGTTGGCAATCCAGCTAATATGTTTTGACTTCCACTTCCTTAGGTGTTGAATTATGTAGTATAAAGCCTAAGCCAATATGCACAAAAAGATGCAGGTAACTTAATCTCTAAAGAGCCTCAAATGAATCTGATCATTCTAGATCCTATTTTGACATGTTATGTATGTATGTATGTATGTATGTATGTATGTATGTATGTATGTATGTATGTATGTATGTATGTATGTATGTATGTATGTATGTATGTATGTATGTATGTATGTATGTATGTATGTATGTATGTATGTATGTATGTATGTAATATTCCCTGAACATGTTAAATAAAGTAGCTAACTTCTTTCATGTCTTACTTGGCACCTTAAAAGTCCTGCCGTTAACGGAAAGTGACTGTGCATTAAAAAAATATACAGTACCAGTCAAAAGTTTGGACACACCTACTCATTCAAGATTTGCCTATATTTTGAATATTTTCTACATTGTAGAATAATAGTGAAGACAACAAAACTATGAAATTACACACATGGAATCCTGTAGTAACCCAAAAATTGTTAAACAAATCAAAATATATTTGAGATTCTTCAAAGTAGCCACCCTTTGCCTCAATGACAGCTTTGCACACTACTGGCATTCGCTCAACCAGCTTCATGAGGTAGTCACCTGGAATGCATTTCGATGAGCAGGTTTGCCTTGTGATTTTGGAGAATTTATTTCCTTCTTAATGCATTTGAGCCAATCAGTTGTGTTGTGACAAGGTAGGGGTGGTATACAGAAGATAGCCCTGTTTGGTAGAAGACCAAGTCTATATTATGGCAAGAACAGCTCAAATAAACAAAGAGAAACGACAGTCCAACTGTCATGCCCTGACCTGAGAGAGACGTTTTTCTCTGTTTAGTTAGGTCGGGGTGTGATATGGGGTGGGCATTCTATGTATTTTATTTCTATGTTTTGGCCGGGTATGGTTTCCAATCAGAGGCAGCTGTCTATCGTTGTCTCTGATTGGGAGACATACTTAGGCAGCCTTTTTCCACCTGGTTTTTGTGGGTAGTTTTTTTCCGTTTAGTTGTCTGTTGCCTGACGGAACTGTTTGCTTTCGTTTTGTTTCTTTGTTTAAGTGTTTTCATTATAATAATAAATATGAGCACTCAACACGCTGCGTTTTGGTCCACTCCTTTTGACGATCGTAACACCATCATTACCTTAAGACATGAAGGTCAGTCAACCCGGAATATTTCAAGAGCTTTTAAAGTTTCTGCAAGTGCAGTCGCAAAAACCAAAAAGGGCTATGATGAAACTGGCTCTCATGAGGACTGCCACAGGAAAGGAAGACCCAGAGTTACCTCTGCTGAAGAGGATAAGTTCATTAGAGTTACCAGCCTCAGAAATTGCAGCCCAAATAAATGCTTCAGAGTTCAAGTAACAGACACATCTGAACATCAACTGTTCAGAGGAGACCTTATGAATCAGGCCTTCATGGTCAAATTGCTGCAAAGAAACCACTACTAAAGGACACCAATAAGAAGAAGAGACTTGCTTGGGCCAAGAATCATGAGCAAGATACATTAGACCAGTGGAAATTTGTCCTTTGGTCTGATGAGTCCAAATGTGCGATTTCTGCTTCCAACCGCCGTGTCTTTTGTGAGACGCAGAGTAGGTGAATGGATGATCTCCGCATGTGTGGTTTTTCAATGGGACAGTGACCCAAAACACACCTCCAGGCTGTGAAAGGGCTATTTGACCAAGAAGGAGATTGATGGAGTGCTGCATCAGATGACCTGGCTTCCACAGTCACCCGACCTCAACCCAATTGAGATGGTTTGGGATGAGTTGGACCGCAGAGTGAAGGAAAAGCAGTCAACAAGTGCTCAGCATACAGTTAAAGTCAGAAGTTTACATACACCTTGGCCAAATACATTTAAACTCAGATTTTCACAATTCCTGACATTTAATCCTAGTAAAAATTCCCTGTCTTAGGTCAGTTAGGAACACTACTTAATTTTAAGAATGTGAAATGTCAGATTAATAGTACAATTATTTATTTCAGCTTTTATTTCTTTCATCATATTCACAGCGGGTCAGAAGTTTACATACACTCAATTAGTATTTGGTAGCATTGCCTTTAAATTGTTTAACTTGGGTCAAATGTTTCGGGTAGCCTTCCACAAGCTTCCCACAATAAGTTGAATTTTGGCCCATTCCTCCTGACAGAGCTGGTGTAACTGAGTCAGGTTTGTAGGCCTCCTTGCTCGCACACGATTTTTCAGTTTTGCCCACAAATTATCTATAGGATTGATGTCAGGGCTTTGTGATGGCCACTCCAATATCTTGACTTTGTTGTCCTTAAGCCATTTTGCCACAACTTTGGAAGTATGCTTGGGGTCATTGTCCATTTGGAAGACCCATTTGCGACCAAGCTTTAACTTCCTGACTGATGTCTTGAGATGTTGCTTCAAAATATCCACATAATTTTCCGTCCTCATGATGCCATCTATATTGTGACGTGCACTAGTCCCTCCTGCAGCAAAGCACCCCCACAACATGATGCTGCCACCCCCGTGCTTCACGGTTGGGATGGTGTTCTTCGGCTTGCAAGCCTCCCCCTTTTTCCTCCAAACATAAGGATGGTCATTATGGCCAAACAATTCCATTTTTGTTTCATCAGACCAGAGGACATTTCTCCAAAAAGTACGATCTTTGTCCCCATGTGCAGTTGCAAACCGTAGTTTGGCTTTTTTATGGCGGTTTTGGAGCAGTGGCTTCTTCCTTGCTGTCGATATAGGACTTGTTTTAATGTGGATATAGATACTGGAGGAAACGGGTACAATAGTATCTTCACAAGGTCCTTTGCTGTTGTTCTGAGATTGATTTGCACTTTTCACACCAAAGTATGTTCATCTCTAGGAGATAAAACGCGTCTCCTTCCTGAGTGGTATGACGGCTGCGTGGTCCCATTGTGTTTATTCTTGCGTACTATTATTTGTACAGATGAACGTGGTACCTTCAGGCGTTTGGAAATTGCTCCCAATGATGAACCAGACTTGTGGGGGTCTACAATTTTGACTGATCTTAGCTGACTACTTTTGATTTTCCCATGATCTCAAGCAAAGAGGCACTGAGTTTGTAGGTAGACCTTGAAATACATCCACAGGTACACCTCCAATAGGCTAATTGACATCATTTGAGTCAATCAGAAATTTCTAAAGCCATGACAATTTTCTGGAATTTTCCGAGCTGTTTTTAGGCACAGTCAACTTAGTGTATGTAAACTTCTGACCCACTGGAATTGTGATACAATGAATTATAAGTGAAATAATCTGTCTGTAAACAATTGTTGGAAAATTACTTGAGTAAAGCACAAAGTAGATGTCCTAACCGACTTGCCAAAACTATAGTTTGTTAACAAAAAATGTGTGAAGTGGTTGAAAAACAAGTTTTAATGACTCCAACCTAAGTGTATGTAAACTTCCGATTTTCAACTGTATGTGGGAACTCCTTCAATACTGTTGGAAAAGCGTTCCTCATGAAGCTGGTTCAGAGAATGCCAAGAGTGTGCAAAGCTGTCATCAAGGCAAAGGGTGGCTACTTTGAAGAATCTCAAATGTAAAAGATATTTTGATTTGTTTAACACTTTTTTGGTTACTACATCATTCCATATGTGTTAATTCATAGTTTTGATGTCTTCACTATTATTCTACAATGTAGAATATAGTAAAAATACAGAAATACCCTTGAATGAGTGTCCAAACTTTTGACATTTATTTATTTATTGTTATCGAGCAAAATGGGTCAAGAATTCAATTGATTACAATATGACATTTTGTCCAGCTCTAGTACACAAACACACACAAGTTAAAACATCTACAGTGAGCCCACTGACACATACGGAGGCTTGAGTGTATCTTCCCTTCTCAGTGCAAAATTACTGTCTGTGAATTCAATAGCGAAGGTGCATAAAGATGGCGGCCCCCATGTACTTACCACAAACGCCTAATTTCCTAAGTTTGCTGTATTGTACAGTGCTGTCCATTACTCTTTTTTTAATATTGGCATTAGCACATGATCCCAATTTTAGCTCCAAGATGGCAGCAATTAAAAAAAACAAAAAGTAGATTGTGCTGAGTTACACACTGAACCATGTTGCGCGCCGTAGATTAAAAAGTCTGTGGATAGTGCTAGAACAATGGTGTCATATCTGAATTCCTCCATCTTTATGCACCTTAGCCATTCACCCAGACAACCTCCAGATAGGCAGACTGAAAAGAGATATGAATAAATGTCTGTCCTGATCAGGTTAACTGCTTCCAGCTGCCCCACACTCTGTTCTGCTATGCCAGCAACTTCTCTAATACCAACTAATCAGGGGGGAGAGCGCTATTACTGTAGGGCACTGTTAGGAGTATTCATTGGACCATTTGGCTGTTTATTACTTTGTATAATGTATTGATTGTGCTGATTCTACAGTGTAACAGTGTCTGCTCAGGTAACAGAGTCTCATCTCTCCTCTTCTATTTTCCATCCTCAGGGAAGAAGAACTCAATCCTAATGCATAAGGTTCAGCATGACCTCAACTCGGGTGTCTTCAACAACCGAGAGAATGAAATTATCCAAGAGATTGTGAAATATGACCGTGAGATGGTGCAGCAGGTGGACATGCAGAGGCCTCGTGCCATGTCCATGTCCAACCCCCCCACGCACGGGGGCATCTTCGCTCCTCCAGCCCCACCTCAGAGCTCAGCCATCGCCACCCTCCAGCAGGCTGTGGCTATGAGCTTCTGTCCCCCCATGGCAGGCCCTCTGGTAGGGGCCGGGGCCCTGCAGTCACCCCGGATGGTAAGGAGGTTCCAGGTGATGCAGAGCATGTCAGCCTCCCCTCCTCCCCAGACTGAGCAGACCATGCAGCCCCAGCTACACGCCGGTGGTGCCTTCGCCTCCGCCCTCTCCAGCCCCCCCATCCAGAGCCCCCTAGCTGCTGGGGGACGGACATTCCAGTACGGCCCCTCTTCTGGCTCCCAGCTCTCCCTGGTCCAGCAGATCGTGCCCAGCCCCCCACACCGGCCCAACACCCATAACAGCACCCGCTCTCTGCACATGGGCAGTCTGAGTCAGGACGCCAGGGCATTGTCTGCCTCTCAGCCCTCTCTGCCCCAGGGAGGGGCTCAACCCGTGGCCCCGAGCCCACCACAGTCCAACCGTGTTTCCTCAACCTCCATTGGGCCACCTCAGACCCCCCCTGGCTCTGTGGGGCTCAGGAGCACTGTGACTCATAGGATGGTGCTGCCCCACCAGATGTCTGTGGGGGCGTTTCCTCTAGCCTCCCTCCCGGGGACTCTGACATCGCTGGGGACAGGCATGGGTATGGGAGTGGGCATGGGAGCAGGCTTGGCGCCAGCCCAGCCGGACTCGGGTTTACCCAAAAAGGACTCCAAAGCCAGCCACCCTGAGACAGACCATGTCAGATCGAGGCTATCTTCCAATTTGTGACCTTTATTAGATTTCTGCAGAGCCAGGGGTTTTTGGTTGTGGGAACTGTGGAAGGTTTCGTCCTTCTACCCAATAATCTCCCCTCTCCCTGTCACGCGGGGCTGAATATGACTATATGCTGTGGGACCTTGGAGAGGGAGCGGGAGACCGGAGCTGAAAGACAATGTATAACTAACAATATAGTTATTATCAGAGGTGGGATGTTTCTACTCCACCCACCGACATAGATAGTAGATACCGGCCGTACGTAGTAGTAGCACCTTCTCCCCACATCTCTCCTTTATTTACTCTCTTTACTGTAACCATATTCAACATAAATAGCACGCATCTCTCACCCACTATCTATATAGTCGAACAATACAAACTGGCAGGGACAAGAAGAAAATCAGGAACCTGCTTCAGATGACGGCCATGACATCAACGCTTTGCAGAAGTTGTTCTGGGATTTCCTCTTTTCTCTACGGACTGGTTTTAACAAAAGTTCTACTCATGTCACTGTAATATTGTTTCAGAAAACAAGAAAATGTTTTTTTTAGACCATGTCTTAAATTATTGCATTTCTTTTTTTTACAGGTTGGGCTTAAACAAAATGTTGCATTGTATTAATGGGATTAATAATATATTTCTGAAAAAAAAAACGAGTGGACAGAATTTCACTGCCTTGATTTCAACATTTGAAGCCATATCCTTTGTGTGTGTGTGTGTGTGTGTGTGTGTGTGTGTGTGTGTGTGTGTGTGTGTGTGTGTGTGTGTGTGTGTGTGTGTGTGTGTGTGTGTGTGTGTGTGTGTGTGTGTGTGTGTGTGTGTGTGTGTGTGTGTGTGTGTGTGTGTCTTTATAAGGAATTCATATCTATAAAATATATCTTCCCCCTTTCTCAAATTGTATTTGCAGATGACAGTGTAGGTATAATTTCAGTATTTTTCTTGGAGTCTACAGCCTACATTTCATTCTAGCTTGGCCAGAATACAGCTAGGGTGCAAGTGATATACACTACATGCCCAAAAGTATGTGGACACATACTCGTCGACCACATCTCATTAGAAAAACATGGGCATTAATATGGAGTTTGTCCCCACCTTTACTGATATAACAACCTCCACTCTGCTGGGAAGGCTTTCCACTAGATGTTGGAACATTGCTGAGAGGTCTTGCTTCCACTCAGCCACAAGAGCATTAGTGAGGTCGAGCACTGATGTTGGGCGATGAGACCTGGCTTGCAGTCGGCGTTCTAATTCATCCCAAAGGTGTTCGATGGGGTTGAGGTCAGGGCGTTTCAACTGCTCCAGTATCCAATGGCAGCAAGCTTTAAACCACTCCAGCCTGCGCTTGGCATTGTGCATGGTGATCTTAGGTTTGTGTGCGGCTTCTTGGCTATTGAAATCCATTTCCTGAATCTCCTGATGAAAAATGATTGTGCTGACATTGCTTCCAGAAGCAGTTTGGAACTCGGCAGTGACTGTTGCAACCATGGACAGACAATTTTTACGCTCTACTTGCTGCAGCACTCAGCAGTCCCATTATGTGAGCTTGTGTGGCCTACCACTTTGGGCTGAGCCGTTGTTGCTCCTAGACATTTCCACTTCAGAATAACAGCACTTACCGTTGACTGGGGCAGCTCTAGCAGGGCAGACATTTAACAAACTGACTTGCTGGAAAGGTGGCATCCTATGACGGTGCCACGTTGAAAGCTCTTCAGTAAGCCATTCTACCGCCAACGTTTTCTATGGAGATTGCATGGCTGTGTGCTCAATTTTATACACCTGTCAGCAACGGGTGTGGCTGAAATATCCAAATCCACTCATTTGATGGGGTGTCCACATACTTTTGTGTATATATATAGTGTTTAAACCAAGTCATCCATCCCCATTGGACAATGCATATGCATGTTGATTTGGGTTATGAATCACATGAATATATCAACATACTGTATCTCATTCAACCCTGATGGAAATGCATATGAGGTTATTTGCATAGCTGAAGTTTAGAATAGACAGATCATAGTTTTATATTTTAAAACATATCCAAGGTAATAGTCTGACTGATGTTCTGAAGGCACTGTGCAGTGTAATTGATTACGCTAATATGTATTCTTATCCTGTACAGAGACTGATGCACCCTGGTAAGATCCCACACATTACACCATTTGGCATTGAACTTTTCATCTCATCTGCATTGTCCATCCATTACAAGACTTTTTAGATTATTTGAAGTTACAAACAAATCCATTTTCTTTTCCCTTTCCTCTCAAATTCTAACAGTAATATTGCATCAAATTGAGGTACATTTTGTGTGCATAAATTACATAATGCTTCTGGAATGCTGAAATCTAAATGACTCCCATTCTATTCTAATCTGCAGCAAGGACAGAGCAGACATTTTGGAGGGTGCATTTCAATGATGTGTCTCCTACCATAAGTGATGCCACTGAATGTGTGTACCGGCCTCCACTGATTAGTGTCCAAAAGTATTAGTGGAAGAGGCTTTCCAAGCGCTGATATCCAATTCATCTGCTGCTCAATAACCCCCCCACCACCACCACCACCATTACTATGTAATGAGAGAGAAGATTGGATCCCCTCAGGCCCCATTTATTTTGGACTGTTATTACTTTCCATTGTGTTTCATCATACGTTTTACTGTATCATCCACCTTGTCGGTGGTGCCAAGGTTGTGGGTTTGAAAGGGATTTCTTGCTGGAAATTATGCCCAATGAAACTTCTTTGGGAACTTTCATGTGTTTGAAGGTGGTTTTAATGGCCAACTTCCTTTTAGATTGCTGAGCAGGTTTTGAGACTATTTGTCTAGCAATAAAGTAGGGCATTTAACAAAAATGTAATAAATACCATACAATACAGTGTAGATGAAAAGCCAAAATTTTAATAAAATGTCAATGTTTTTGAATTGCTTAAGATTTGTTTATGGGAAGTGTTTGGAAGTTCTTATATCTACTGTACATGACACACTTAAGATGGTAAATGGTGGGAATATTTCATGCAATCCATATACACTGAATAAAAATATAAACGCAACATGTAAAGTGTTGGTCCCATGTTTCATGAGCTGAAATAAAAGATCCCAGAAATGTTCCATACGCACAAAAAGCTTATTTCTCTCAAATGTTGTGCACAAATGTATTTACATCCCTGTTAGTGAGCATTTCTCTTTTACCAAGATAATCCATCCACCTGACAGGTGTGGCATATCAAGAAGCTGTTTAAACAGCAAGATCATTATACAGGTGGACCTTGTGCCGGGGACAATAAAAGGCCACTCTAAAATGTGCAGTTTTGTCACAACACAATGCCACTGATGTCTCAATTTTTGAGGGAGCGTACAATTGGCATATTGACTGCAGGAATGTCCACTAGAACTGAATGTTCATTTCTCTACCATAAGCCGCCTCCAACGTCGTTTTAGAGCATTTGGCAGTACGTCCAACCGGCCTCATAACCGCAGACCACGTGTATGGCGTTGTGTGGGAAAGCGGTTTACTGATGTCAATGTTCCTAGGCATGTGAAATCCATAGATTAGGGCCTAATTTATTTATTTCAATTGGCTGATTTCGTTATATGAACTGTAACTCAGTAAAACTTAGAAATTGTTCCATGTTGCGTTTATACTGTATTTGTGTTTAGTATACAATCCATTTACAATCCTATCTGAAGCATGTTCATTTTGTCAGGGTAGAATCAGTTATCCTCTCCAATAGCTACATTTGTTGTCATGTGTTTAGCCTTTACCCAGCATCTTTCTTGGGATGTTTCCTTGCCAAATTGTGATTTAAATTGTAACTTGAATAAATATATGAAGCAATAACAAGCAGTATAAGAAAGAGTCCTTGATGTTTTGGTTTACATTTCCAGGAAGAGACTGAAATGACTTTTTAAACCCTTACATTAACTGTATGTACTGTATATGTCATATTCTATAACAATTAGTACGTTTTGTTCTATTCAGAGGAACTGAAACAATGAAACGTGTGGTACTGTTTTATTAATCTCTATACACAACAGGAACTCTATCAAGAATTTGAACGAAGTGTTTATTTGCTCATTTGATTTTTCCAGTGCAATACAATTACATGAAATATCTATCAACACTATATTCAGGGCATTGTTGTCTCTCAGCTCTGCAAACGTTCCTGACCACTTTTCCTGAAGTATCCTCAAACCAATTATCAATTTAGCCTTGAATCCTGTAACCCTTTCTCTCACACTGTCAGAGAAAAGCTATTTTCTGTAAAAAAAATAATGTGCCTGAGCTTTTTACAGAAAAACACAGAACACCCCTGGGCCAAGTTAGGCATCTGCGTTTCTCACAATCCGCAGCATCTGTGTTTTCCAAATGCTTTATTAGCCCCCCCATATTTCTTTCCTCCTGTCCAAATATAGTGTACTTTACAGAAACTGTTGCAGTTTTAGAAATGGCTTCAGCTCAGTGAGTTAATTTAGGGAGACACTGATGGCTGTTTTTTTTGTTGTGTTGCCGGGCAGGTCATTTTGGAGAAATAGCATGTAAAGCTGGGAGATAAATCAGGCAGAACATGGATTAGAGAAGGGCGACAATTTAATACTAATCAACCTCGCAAATAAAATATTCAAATAGCTGCGATGGGGAGAGAGGTCATTTTGAAGTGGCCAGTCATGGTGGAGAGAGAGCGTTTGGGGTGACTGTTACTTGAGCTGACATTTCACAGGCTTTGTAGTCTACCAGAAAGCTTGGCCCAGTCGTCAAACTCACATTTTAGAGGAGTTATTAACTCATCATCCTGTCCTCTTCACATAGAAGAGACTGGGTCCAGAAATTCCACAAACATCGTAGTGCCTAATCCTAACTTGAGATTCAAACTTGAACTTTAACAGAAATCCCATTGACACTGCATGATGGGTGCCTCTGGAATAATCACTCCACCAAATGAAATTAATGATCAGTTAGTCCTTTCAGTTGAACTTTGTCTGACATGTTATATTTCAAGTGTTGCTGTGGTCGGACAAATATTTTAGACATTTGAACAAAATCAGTATCTGTTGGTTTATTACCAATATCCTAAACTGTAAGCAACAAGATATATGGTATATTCATGAATGCTATTCCCCCCAAAAAGTGTGAATTCATATCCCTCCCTCTTCCTGATCAGTTCACATTTTTGGCCATAGACGTGTATAATGTTCCTCATACTCATAACCTACACATCTTACTTTGATACAGTAGTTTCTGAAACAATGCTTTTCTGTTTGAGATGCTTTCCATCTCTATTGGCGGACACTGTTGTGAGCGATGTGATGCGAGCACATGTACAGTATGCTGCACAATATGGTCTTTGTTTTTGTTCCTTTCTATACTGACCCCATTTAACCTGTCATTTTTAGCTGCGTCACAGACTATAAGATTCAATTTGAGTGTGTCTTTGAGAGCGTGTGGACATTGAGAGAAAAAAGTGGCAGAGTCAGCTGTTATTGCCAAACATTGTTCCTAAACTACAGCACTCAATTGACTTAACAGCTGATGGTCTCTTTTCAGAGCTGGTTGGAAACCCAGGCTCGCCATGAAGAAAAAATATATATAGTTACAGCTAGTCAGAGCAACAGAAACAATAAAAGTACACATGCTAATCAGAATTGGGAGCTGGTTCTTTTAAAGAACAGTACGTGTCTAATTTCTCTTGAAAAGGGATCCCAATTACACATGTACTGTATATACCTAGTGCCTAGCATACCTAGTTTCCACGTACTACATCTAGTTAATTGTCTCTGTGGCTGTAAAACAAAAGCTCCCCAAATGCAAATAAATCCAGTTGTGATGTATATCTAACTGCAATACATGTACTAAGGAAAGCTAATAAATACCATTTGGATTACTAATGTTTGTTGATCAGCTATTACATAATACACATTGCACTTCTAACAAATGTTAATAGGGATTATATTATCTATATATATATATATATATTATCATATATATTAGTATACATATCCTTATATCATTATATAATCAACTGGTGTTCCCCTGTTCTCTGCACTCAACATTTTGATTGGCTTTTCTATCACCTTTGAAATACACCATTTACTGTGCAATAAAGCATTCACTCATAAGGTTGCTTTTTCCTCCATTAGTGACAATTGCTGCATCAATATGACTAAGTGGTCATGACCCTTGACATTCATTGCCAATGTCTGTAATGATGGAACATCCTCTTGACTGTTCTTGATTAAATTGTAATTGTACACAGGGAAAAATTGACATGGTTGTCAATACACTACCTTATTGTTATTCTTCCAAGGTTAATTTACTCAATGCGTCCCAGCACAATAACTCACTCACTCACATGGCGTGCACTCGCACTCGCACACACACAAAAACACTCCATCACTGAGCAGACAGTGACAATAGCTAAGTTTGCTGCATCAGTAATGAGGTGTGTGTGACAGTCAGTGAGCCCCGCCACCCATTAGTGTGCATCAGAGCTCTAGGTCAGATCAAGGACACCCCCCCCCCACCCATGCTACTTTACCTCTCCGCCCCCCATCCCTCTCTGGGGCTGCCAGTGCCTAGCGCCCCGCTGCCGGCTCTGCTGAGAGGTGGGCACTCATCACGCCACGGGGCAGCAGATACGCAGCGATACTGGGGGAGCTTGGCAGATGACCCAAAGAGCTCGCTCAGTGAGTGAGTGTTCTGGCTAACACATGGAGACATTTGGATCCCTTACAGCTTGAGCCATGCTAAAATTCCTCACACTAGGCAGCTTCAATAGCTAGGATACCCGCTACTGTGCACATTATGTACCATGACATCAGATCATTAGTTAAGTGTTTGTAAATCCCTCAAATGTATACTATATCCTGTTGAAATCATGTATTAGAAACACTTTGGCTTAACAGCAAAGGCTGTAGTTCCATTACATTTCATCAAACACGTGTTGCTTTCATGTGCAAGCTTCAACTATCTATCTGTCGAACTTACCTGAATTCACCTGCTATGGAGTGTAGCCATCGTTGCTTCAATGGTAGTTGTTCCAAGCGAGAGGAGGACTTATTTTATGACACTGGACATCGTTTCTATTACATGCAGGGCATTTTCCGGCATGGATTATAGATAAGCATCGGCCTTGGAATTATAGTTTCGGGGAGTTTGCTGCGGTGCCGTGAGTGATGTTGGATTTCCATTTGTTTGCTGAGTCATTCATCACTTCAGTGAGAGAGGTTTTAAGAGTGCACTCTATACCCAGGGTTTTGTTTTATTTCTGTATTGTGATTGTGTTGTGTGGCTAATCATTTTGTGTAATAATATATTAAAGTTAATTGCATTCTGTGTGTAGTTGTATTTTTATTGAGTTATGATTGCATGGGAGAACATCCTGAAAACAGTCATCTCTGTGACTCGGACGGATCAGCATGGGAATAATTGTGAAAAGGACATCTCAGTAAATTAACTTCTATGATAATGACTTGCTAGGGGAAAAACGAGAGGCTAGGGATATTACTAATAGATATTTAAAGTTTAGATTATTGTTTTCAGAATGTACTCCTTTGCAATAGAATAATGGTAGTATGAAAATACAACCACACACTGAATGCAATTTGACTTAAATGTATTAGCTAAAATAATAATGACTAGGTATACAAATGCAATACAATCAATTGCAGTATAGAAATCAAAAATAAAATCCTGGTTATAGAGTGCACTCTTAAAACTCAGTCAATGACACTGTTTGACCTAGCAAGCTAATGTTGACTCACGTTGGAGCTCAATTAATGATTCAGCAATGAACGTGAATGCAATGTTACTCATGGTACCGCAGCAAACCCTTGAAACCAGCTGGCTGGAGTGTTACCGGACATATTTAATCTCTCCCTATCCCAGTCTGCTGTCCCCACTTGCTTCAAGATGTACACCATTGTTGCAACCCCTATTACTAGCCTGTTCAACCTCTCTTTCGTGTCGTCTGAGATTCCAAAAGATTGGAAAGCAGCTGCTGTCATCCCCCTCTTCAAAGGAGGGGACACTCTTGACCCAAACTGCTACAGACCTATATCTATCCTACCCTGCCTTTCTAAGGTCTTCGAAAGCCAAGTCAACAAACAGATTACCGACCATTTCGAATCCCACCGCACCTTCTCCGCTATGCAATCTGCTTTCAGAGCTGGTCATGGGTGCACCTCAGCCACGCTCAAGGTCCTAAACGATATCGTAACCGCAATCGATAAGAAACAATACTGTGCTGCCATATTCATTGACCTGGCCAAGGCTTTCGACTCAAATCACCACATCCTCATCGGCAGACTCAACAGCCTTGGTTTCTTAAATGATTGCCTCGCCTGGTTCACCAACTACTTCTCTGATAGAGTTCAATGTGTCAAATCGGATGGCCTGTTGTCTGGGCCTCTGGTAGTCTCTATGGGGGTGCCACAGGGTTCAATTCTTGGGCCAACTCTTTTCTCTGTATACATAAATGATGTCGCTCTAGCTGCTGGTGAGTCTCTGATCCACCTCTACGCAGATGACACCATTCTGTATACTTCTGGCCCTTCTTTGGACACTGTGTTAACAACCCTCCAGACGAGCTTCAATGCCATACACCTCTCCTTCCATGGCCTCCAACTGCTCTTAAATGAAAGTAAAACTAAATGCACGCTCTTCAACCGATCGCTGCCCGCACCTGCCCGCCCATCCAGCATCACAACTCTGGATGGTTCTGATGTGTGGACAACTACAAATACCTAGGTGTCTGGTTAGATTGTAAACTCTCCTTCCAGACTCACATTAAGCATCTCCAATCCAAAATTAAATCTAGGATCGGATTCCTATTTCGCAACAAAGCATCCTGCACTCATGCTGCCAAACATACCCTCGTAAAACGGACTATCCTACCGATCCTTGACTTCGGCGATGTCATTTGCAAAATAGCCT
This sequence comes from Salmo salar, assembly GCF_965601325.2. Classification (NCBI taxonomy): domain Eukaryota; kingdom Metazoa; phylum Chordata; class Actinopteri; order Salmoniformes; family Salmonidae; genus Salmo; species Salmo salar. The sequence continues at coordinate 21,766,975 of NC_138300.1, forward strand.
CCAACACTCTACTCAGCAAATTGGATGTGGTCTATCACATTGCCATCCGTTTTCCCACCAAAACCCCATATTCTACCCACCACTGCGACCTGTATGCTCTCGTTGGCTGGCCCTCGCTTCATATTCATCGCCAAACCCACTGGCTCCAGGTCATCTAAGTCTCTGCTAGGTAAAGCCCCGCCTTATCTCAGCTCACTGGTCATCATAGCAGCACCCACCCGTAGCACACGCTCCAGCAGGTATATTTCACTGGTCACCCCCAAAGCCAATTCCTCCTTTGGCCGTCTCTCCTTCCAGTCCTCCGCTGCCACTGATTGGAATGAATTGCAAAAATCACTGAAGCTGGAGACTCATGTCTCCCTCTCTAACTTTAAGCACCAGCTGTCAGAGCAGCTCACAGATCACTGCACCTGTACATAGCCCATCTGTAAATAGCCCATCCAACTACCTCATCCCCATACTGTTATTTATTGTTTTGCTCCTTTGCACCCCAGTATCTCTACTTGCACATTCATCTTCTGCACATCTATCTCTTCATTGTTCAATTACAAAACTGTAATTATTTCACCACTATGGCCTATTTATTGCCTTACCTCCCTTATCTTACCTCATTTGCACACACCGTATATAGACTTTTCTATTGTGTTATTGACTGTATGTTTGTTTATTCCATGTGTAACTATGTGTTGTTGTTTGTGTCGCACTGCTTTGCTTTATCTTGGCCAGGTCGCAGTTGAAAATGAGAACTTGTTCTCAACTGGCCTACCTGATTAAATAAAGGTGAAATAGAAAATAAAAAAATAATCCACAGCAGGTGAATTCAGGTAAGTTAGATATTTTTGCTAAATAAATGCAATTCGTACCTTCACAGATGTAAAAGTTTAAACTCAACAAATAGTGTCCTTCTCTCTTCTCAGCTCGAGCAGAGAGTCATGAGTCCCAAAAAGTCTTCCTCCCAACAGAAAACCCCCAAATGCACACGTTGTCCCAAAACGTAACAATGTTTATTATTGGCTAAACCAAACCAGGTTGCTTTAGTTCACTTGAACATAAAAGGGCAAAATCATTTAGTGGACGGCAAGAAATCTACCAACTTGACTGTTAGATTATTGCACATGAAAGCAACAATTGTTTGATGTAATGCAATCACAGGCTCAACAGCAACGGCTGTAGTAAAAATGTAGTGATTCTAAGAGGGTATTACATAAGCCTTGAAATATCTATTAGTAATATCCCTAGCCTCCCCTAGCGAATCAATATAATACAAGTTAATTTACTGAGATGTCCTTTTCACCATTATTCCCATGCTAAACTATTCAAGTGTTTGGTGAGAGGATTACCTACACCATTTCAAAAACCTCTACATTTGGAGGGCTTTGAGGGGTAAATGGGCTTGCGAATGTGATAACAAACAGACTGAGGTATAAGTATGACAAGCAGAACAAGAGAGGGTCAAAATGAAGGGAAATCCTTCCAGGACTGCAGTGGAGTAGAAAGACTACCATTTCCCCATCGTTCAGGGCCTTTGACGGCAGATTATTATTTTTTTTTTACAAAATAGAAGGGTGCTTACATCTCATTAAACCGAAGCTGGGGGAAACAGAATCAGGAGCGAGATAGCAACAGTACTAATGCACTCAAATAACTGCAGGGAGAGGATGAGTTCATGCACACAGCCTCCTTATCAAGCATTACCCCCTTTGGTGGAGATGGCTTGTATGGCCATGCAACTGATGCAGCGTGCTGGAGCTACTCTCTTTGTTCCACTTAGAAACATTCGAATTTGCTATATTTTTCACTACAACTTCTCTGTCTCAGGCACACATGTACAATGCCTTCGGAAAGTATTCAGACCCCTTGACTTTTTCCACATTTTGTTACGTTACAGCCTTATTCTAAAAGGAATTAAATAAAAAATACCCCATAATGACTAAGTGAAAACAGGTTTTTAGAAATGTTTGCAAATGTATTAATATTAAAATTCTGAAATACCTTATTTACATACACTACCTTTCAAAATGTTTGGGTCACTGAGAAATGTCATTGTATTTGAAAGGAAATCACATTTTTTGGAACATTAAAATAACAACAAATTGATCAGAAATACAGTGTAGACATTGTTAATGTTGTAAATGACTATTGTAGCTGGAAATGGCAGATTTTTTATGGAATATCTCCCTAGGCGTACATAGTCCCATTATCAGCAATCATCACTCCTGTTTTCCAATGGCACGCTGTGTTAGCTAATCCAAGTTTATAATTTTAAAAGGCTAATTGATCATTAGAAAACCCTTTTGAAATTATGTTAGCACAGCTGAAAACTGTTTTACTGATTAAAGATGCAATAAAACTTCTTTAGACTAGTTGAGTATCTGGAGCATCAGCATGTGTGGGTTCGATTACAGGCTCAAAATGGCCAGAAACAAAGCACTTTCTTCTGAAACTCGTCAGTCTAGTCTTGTTCTGAGAAATTAAGGCCATTCTATGCGAGAAATTGCCAAGAAACTGAAGATCTCATACAACGCTGTGTACTACTCCCTTCACAGAACAACGCAAACTGTCTCTAACCAGAATAGAAAGAGGAGTGGGAGACCCCGGTGCACAACTGAGCAAGAGGACAAGTACATTAGTGTGTCTAGTTTGAGAAACAGACGCCTCACAAGTCCTCAACTGGCAGCTTCATTAAATAGTACCCGCAAAACACCAGTCTCAACGTCAACAGGGAAGAGGCGATGCTGGCCTTCTAGGCAGAACTCCTCTGTCCAGTGTCTGTGTTCTTTTGCCCATCTCAATCTTTTCTTTTTATTGGTCAGTCTGAGATATGGCTTTTTCTTTGCAACTCTGCCTAGAAGGCCAGCATCCCGGAGTCGCCTCTTCACTGTTGAGTTTTCAGCTGTGGTAACATAATTTCAAAAGGGTTTTCTAATGATCAATTAGCCTTTCAAAATGATAAACTTGGATTAGCTAACACAACGTGCCATTGGACCACAGGAGTGATGGTTGCTGATAATGGGCCTCTGTATACAAATACTTATTTCCCTCATTAAAATGCAAATCAATTTATAACATTTTTGACATGCGTTTTTCTGGATATTTTTGTTGTTATTCTGTCTCTCACTGTTCAAATAAACCTACCATTAAAATTATAGACCGATCATTTCTTTGTCAGTGGGCAAACGTACAAAATCAGCAGGGGATCAAATACTTTTTCCCCCTCACTGTACCTATGTAGATATTCCATTAAAAATCACCCGTTTCCAGCTACAATAGTCATTTACAACATTAACAATGTCCACAATGTATTTCTGATCAATATGATGTTTGATGTTATTTTAATGGACAAAATATTCGTTTTTCTTTCAAAAACAAGGACATTTCTCAGTGACCCCAAACTTTTGAATGGTAGTGTAAGTCTTCAGACCCTTTGCTAAACATCCTTGAGATGTTTTTACAACTTGATTGGAGTCCACCTGTGGTAATTTCAATTGATTGGACATGATTTGGAAAGGCACAAACCTGTCTGTCTATCTATATAAAGTCCCACAGTTGACAGTGCATGTCAGAGGAAAAAAGCCATGAGGTTGAAGGAATTGTCCGTAGAGCTCCGAGACAGGATTGTGTCGAGGCACAGATCTGGGGAAGGGTACCAAAAATGTTTGCAGCATTGAAGGTCCCCAAAAACACAGTTGCCTCCATCATTCTTAAATGGAAGACGTTTGGAACCACCAAGACTTTTCCTAGACCTGGCCGCCTGGCCAAACTGAGCAATCGGGGGAGAAGGGTCTTAGTCAGCGAGGTGACCAAAAACCGAGATGGTCACTCTGACAGAGCTCTAGAGTTCCTCTGTGGAGACGGAGAACCTTCCAGAAGGACAACCATCTCTGCAGCACTTCACCATTCAGGCTTTATGGTAGAGTGGCCAGACGGAAGCCACTCCTCAGTAAGACAGACATGACAGCCCGCTAGGCACCTAAAGACTCTCAGACCATGAGAAACAAGATTCTCTGGTCTGATGAAACCAAGTTTCAACTCTTTGGCCTGAATGCAAAGCATAAAGTCTGGAGGAAACCTGGCACCATCCCTATGGTGAAGCATGGTGGTGGCAGCGTCATGCTGTGGGGGTGTTTTTCAGCGGAGCAAAGTACAGAGAGATCCTTGATGAAAACCTGCTCCAGAGCGCTCAGGACCTCAGACTGGGGCAAAGGTTCATCTACCAACAGGACAACAACCCTAAGCACACAGCCAAGACAACGCTGGAGTGGCTTCGGGACAAGTCTCTGAATATCCTTGAGTGACCCAGACAGAGCCCCGACTTGAAGCCGATCTAACATCTCTGGAGAGACCTGAAAATAGCTGTGCAGCAATGCACCCCATCCAACCTGACAGAGCTTGAGAGGATCTGCAGAGAAGAATGGGAGAAACTCTCCAAATAAGGTGTGCCAAGCTTGTAGGGCATACCCAAGAAGACTCCAGGCTGTAATTACTGCCAAAAGGTGTTTCAACAAATTACTGAGGAAAGGGTCTGAAATTAGCAACAAAAAAAGTTACTTAACATTTTTTTATTTATTTTAAATTAGCAAACATTTCTAAAAACCTGTTTTTGCTTTGTCATTATGGGGTAGTGTGTGTAGATTGATGAGGGAACAAAACTATATAATCCATTTTAGAATAAGGCTGTAAACTAACAGAATGTGGAAAAAGTCAAGGAGTCTGAATACTTTCTGAATGCACTATGTATTTCCTCAGTGATATTGGTTTCTTCTCAGTGTGGACTGGTTAGGTATGATGACAGTCTAGGGTTGAATGGTGGGAACATGTTTACCGAGACTTCCGACAAAACCACTCCCTTTTCCCTGGATAAATAACTGCAAGAAACTGGTAAATTATAATAAATTACTTACATGAACAGCATGACGTGAAATGGAATTGTTAAATTATATGCAATGTCTAAATATGGCTTCTCTACGGCCTTCTCTCTGCTAACTGCATGATCAATCATCAACGCTCAGGGAGTGGTGGAAAAAGTACCCAATTGTCATACTTGAGTAAAACTGAAAGTCACCCAGTAAAATACTACTTGAGTAAGTCTAAAAGTTTTGGTTTTAAATATACTTAAGAATCAAAAGTAAATGTAATTGCTCAAATATACTAAGTATCAAAAGTAAAAGTACAAATCATTTCAAAATCATTTCAAATTCCTTATATTAAGCAAACCAGACGGCACCATTTTCTTGTTTTTTATTTATTTACGGAAAGCCAGGGGCACACTCCAACACTCAGACATCATTTACAAACAAAGCATTTGTGTTTAGTGAGTCCGCCAGATTAGAGGCAGTAGGGATGACCAGGGATTTTCTCTTGATAATTGTGTGAATTGGACCCTTTTCCTGTCCTGCTTAGCATTCAAAATGTAACGAGTACTTTTGGGTGTCAGGGAAAATGTATGGAGTAAAAAGTACAATATTTTCTTTAGGAATGCGGTGAAGTAAAAGTAAAAGTTCTACAGATATCCCCAAAAAACATCTTAAGTAGTACTTTAAAGTATTTGTTACTTAAGTACTTTACACCACTGCGCTCAGGATAGGGACATACAGCCCATCTCAGTATGTAGCACAGTTCACAATGCATGTAGACCTATCATCTCATCATGGTAACTTTTTTTTTCTTGTGACAGGTAGACCTACATTTGCTGCAGCATAGCCTGTGCTACAGTAATATAAAGACCAAATGTGCGTCTAATTTACACATCTCCATCTGGCTTTCAGGGTCACCTTTTTTTAAGGATTTTTTTTTCTCCCCCCAATTTTGTGATATCCAATTGGTAGTTACAGCCTTGTCCCATCCCTGCAACTCCCGTACGGACTCGGGAGAGGCAAAGGTCGAGAGCCTTGCGTCCTCCGAAACATGACTCCGCCAAGCCGCCTGCTTCTTGACACAATGCCCACTTAACCCGGAAGCCAGTGGCACCAATGTGTCGGAGGAAACACAGTACACCTGGCGACGTGTCAGCGTGCATTGCGCCCGGGCAGCCACAGGAGTAGCTAGAGCGCAATGGCACAAGGACAACCCGGCCAAACCCTCCCCTAACGACGCTGGGCCAATTGTGCACCGCCTCATGGGTCTCCTGGTCGCGGCCGGCTGCAACACAGCCTGGGATCGTACCAGGATCTGTAGTGATGCAGCTAGCACTAAGATGCAGTGCCTTAGCTGCACCACTCGGGAGGACTACCTTATTTTTTTTTATTGTAAAGATGTCTTTATATTTATTATTGCTGCTGCAGAGTTTTAAAACAGCATATCACTCAAATATCGTTGCTTTAAATCAGTTCACAAGCGAACACTCTTGTAGTCTTTCTCAATTCCATTCAAATTGCATCCTAAATAGATAATCCTGTTCTAGATTTATATATGGATGTCCTAGTCTATCTCTTTCAGGTAATACATTCAATGCAGTATCAGCCTTTATATTAGGCTAATTAATAATGGGTTATGCATAATAAGCTTCTAACTTATAGCTTCTGTCTCTTGCGCAACATGCAAGCACCTGTGCTCCGCTGGCCTCTCCATAAAAAAATGCTCCTTAGCTCTTGGAGTCCCATGCAGGAAAAGCTAGACTACAATAGCTTGCCGGGCTTCTTTTTATACAAATAAACTATTCAAAGACAGATGCAAGCTCTTGTTTGCTGAATGCAAAATACAGCAGCCAATAGAACTCAGGTGTAGTTTGAAAGAAGAGCGAATGCGCAATGATGGTAGGCTATACCAGTTATTTATTCAGACCCATAACCATTCAATCTTTGAGAAGAGAAGTGAAAGCAGTCTGCACCTAATTCTAGTCCTATATTGTGGAAGCATGACATTAGAATGATGAAGATAAGGACAACAAAACGTATTTCATTTAACTGTTGAAAGCGAGGAAGGAATGAAGCAACAATAGAGAGAAAGAGGAGGTAGGCTATAACATTAGGGGAAATATAGTATTATAAAAAGTACATACAGTACCAGTCAAAAGTTTGGCCACACCTACTCATTCAAGTGTTTTTCTTTATTCTAACTATTTCCCACATTGTAGAATACTAGTGAAGACACCAAAACTATGAAATAACACATATGGAATCATGTAGTAACCCAAAAAATGTTAAACAAATATAGTTTGTATTTTAGATTCTTCAAAGTAGCCACACTTTGCCTTGATAACAGCTTTGCACACTCTTGGCATTCTCTCAACCAGCTTCACCTGGAATGCTTTTCCAACAGTTTTGAAAGAGTTCCACATATGTTGAACACTTGTTGCCTGCTTTTCCTTCACTCTACGGTCCAACTCATCCCAAACCATTTCATTTGGGTTGAAGTCAAGATGGTGGAGGCCAGGTCATCGAATGCAGCACTCCATCACTCCTTCTTGGTCAAATAGCCCTTACACAGCCTGGAGGCGTGTTTTGTGTCCTTGTCCTGTTGAAAAACAAATTATAGTCCCACTGAGTGCAAACCAGATGGGATGGCGTATCGCTGCAGAATGCTGTGGTAGCCATGCTGGTTAAGTGCGCCTTGAAATCTAAATAAATCACAGACAGTGTCACTAGCAAAGCACCCCCGCACCATCACACCTCCTCCTCCATACTTCACGGTGGGAACCACACATGCGGAGATCATCCTTTCACCTACTCTGCATCTCACAAAGACACGGCTGTTGGAACCAAACATCTCAAATTTGGACTCATCAAACCAAAAGGACAGATTTCCACCGGTCTAATTGCGCGTGTTTCTCTTCTTCTTCTTGGTGTCCTTTAGTAGTGGTTTCTTTGCAGCAATTTGACCATGAAGGCCTGATTCACGCAGTCTACGCTGAACAGTTGATGTTGAGATGTGTCTGTTACTTGAACTTTGTGAAGCATTTATTTGGGTTGGAATTTCTGAGGCTGGTAACTCTAATGAACTTATCCTCTGCAGCAGAGGTAACTCTGGGTCTTCCTTTTCTGTGGCGGTCCTCATGAGCGCCAGTTTCATCATAGCGCTTGATAGTTTTAGCAACTGCACTTTCAAAGTTCTTGAAATTTTCCGGATTGACTGACCTTCATGTCTTAAAGTAATAATGGACTGTCATTTCTCTTTGTTTATTTGAGCTGTTCTTACAATTATATGGGCTTGGTCTTTTACTAAATAGGGCTATCTTCTGTAAACCACCCCTACCTTGTCACAATACAACTGATTAAGAAGGAAAGAAACTCCTCAAATTAACTTTTAACAAGGCACACCTGTTAATTGAAACGCATTCCAGGTGACTTCCTCATGAAGCTGGTTTAGAGAATGCCAAGAGTGTGCAAAGCTGTCTTCCAGGCAAACTGTGGATGAATCGAAGAATCTCTAATATAAAATATATTTTCATTTGTTTAACCTCTACAGGATCAGTGAGTTCCTCGCGGGATGGTTGAGCTAACGTGGGCTAATGTGATTAGCATGAGGTTGTAAGTAACAATAACATTTCCCAGGACACAGACATATCTGATATTGGCAGAAAGCTTAAATTATTTTTCATCTAACTGCACTGTCCAATTTACAGTAGCTATTGCAGTGAAATAATACCATGCTATTGTTTGAGGAGAGTGCACAGTTATGAATTAAAAAATGTATTAATAAACCAATTAGGCATATTTGGGCAGTCTTGATACAAAATGTTTAACTGAAATGCAATGGTTCATTGGATCAGTTTAAAACTTTGCACATACACTGCTGCCATCTTGTGGCCAAAATCTAAATTGTGCCTGGGCTGGAATAATACATTATGACCTTTCTCTTGCATTTCAAAGATGACAAATTAACAAACTCATGTTTTTTTCTTTGTATTATCTTTTACCAGATCTAATGTGTTATATTCTCCTACATTAATTTCAAATTTCCACAAACATTAAAGTGTTTCCTTTCAAATGGTATCAAGAATATGCATATCCTTGCTTCAGGTCCTGAGCTACAGGCAGCTAGATTTGGGTATGTCATTTTGGCCGAAAATTGAAAAAAAGGGGCAGATCCCATTTAAAGTATGGCTCATCAGGCTCAGGTAGCATCAGGCTTGAATTTTCAATCAAATCTCTAATCAAATCCAGACATAGGCCTATTTATATGCTTTTGAATTACGCTTCCGGTTTTGGAAGGAAATACCAGGTTACCCTGGTGAACAGTGATTTATTCTCGGGATGGAACACTTGTAAAATACCGGTAAAATATTCAACCCTAGTCTGGTCTGTAAGGTGTTCTCCCAGAGAGAGAGAGAGAGAGAGAGAGAGAGAATCTGCCATAATGCATCAGAACAACAGATCTATACCTCAGCCACAGATCATTATTGAAACTCCATTTAGCCATGCCTAGCAGCCATGTTCCATCAGCCCAGACATGTACAGAGCCTTTTTCTGTCTGTTTGTCTGACAGATTAAACCCTTTCACCAATCGCTTCTTAGTGCTCTGCTCAGATTTTGCAGATAGAGCTTTGTACTCTGTGTCAGTGGCCAAGTTGTGAAAGGGAATATGCGTAAGTGTATGAGAACCTGAAAGCACTTCACAGTAACAATCAGAGCAGTGCCCTTGAACATGAACACTGACGGGGAGAAGGAGAGCTGAGATATGCAGAGAGTGCTTTTTAGACCATTCGAGGACCCCGACTTGATTTGCTTTGTCATTGAAATTACACAGCGGTAACAGAGGACCTCTCACAATCAACAGGTTTATAACACAGCGAGAGGCATAGTGGGGAAGGCCGAGTAAAAACCAGTCTGTTCAATTGAAATCTGAAAATGAACCAAGTCTAAGTGTGGAATTAATACAGATGGCTCTGAGGTGATTGCAAACAAGGCACTTGAGTTAATGATAGAGGGCTTTGCTCAGAATAAGAGGATGTATCCATGCCTAAAGAGCAAATATTACTTCTTTGTAATCACTTGTGAACATTATGAGGAGTTGGTAAACAGATGGCACGAGACAGATGGCATGCGAATTGTTCAGTAATACTATATTTATGAAATGGTTTAGTTTAAGTAGTGTCGCCGAAGTATTCCGTTTCAACTGCAACACTAAAAGAATTCATCAAAGCTACATACAATTGTAACTGTGCCAGATTCATGGCAAAAAAATGACCAGTCACACAGTGGATAAGCAGAAAAAAAGAATGTGGCATTTTTTTTTTTGCAGGATCATCCATATTTCATGACATCCTCCCTCTCACAGCCAGTTCTGTTTGGGTCAAGGCTACATTTGCATTTGAACATCGACTCAACACCTTTTGTCTGAAACTGCTGTAGCGTTTGAAGCCCAGATCAGATACCATTCCTGCTTCTTTTACCTCTAGATGTGGGCACTGGCCCAGAAAAATATGATCTTGGTTGATTAGCGATTCTTCAAACCCTTTGTGGTGCCTCATAAAAGGAGACCATCTTATGATGCTCGATACAATTAAAGGGTACAGATATAATGAAATAAATCCCCATGTCTGTAAACACAATCCATTCAAAACTCTTATCATCAAATGAACAAGAGATGCTTTAAGAAATACATGTTTATTTTAAAAAATCTATTGCTTAATTACTCCAAAAGGTGAAAATAAGAACACAAAGTCACAGATTTCTCCCTCATTCCCATCCATTATTTATATCTTCGTCCCTCTCTCTATAAGTGAGAGTAACTGTCTCTATTGGAAATTTGTGAGGTAAATGAAGTATCGCTCGAAATATGAGAGTGGGCATCTCTTCCTGGGTGCCTCTGAATCGATGAAAGGCAGGATCATGTGCTTAATGACCCAGGTGTTAGCCGGAGGGAGAGAGCCGACCGACTCTGCCCAGAGGAGGAGGGGGGGATGGAGGGCACAGACTGACCACACTGGGCTACGCCGCTGATCAACGCTCACTCAGAAGTCTCTCTCAGTGTCTCTGGCTCTTTATGTAATGGAGGTATTCCTGATAAGGGGAGGACACACAGGTGCGAGGAACACGAGCGTAATACAGTATAATGCAACACTCACATTCTCGTCAAGAAATGTCATTCGCACACACTGACACACGGAAGCGTTCTCTCACAACCACCCACACACTACAGTAACAGGGGCGTGAAAGTCAAAGCATGGGTCAAAATTGAGCTCTGTTGAGATCTTCTTCAGTCCAGAGTGGGAGGGCTGCTCTCCTCTCCAGAGCTGGCCTCTCCTCCTCTCCTCCCACAATGGTCTGTGGCTGGCTGTCTGTCTGGGTCATTATGAGTGATTGAGCTGCTTCCGAAGGCCTTGGCTTCGCCCAGCGGGCTGTGGATCAATCAGCCGATGTCTGAGGGAGACGAGACCTCCCAGCCTCCCAGGCCCCACGCAGCCCTCCCAGTGTTCAGCCTCACAGCCTGTCAATCCCACTCATCTCCCTCCACTGGCTTCTGCTTCCTGTCTGTCTGTTCCTCTCAGCTGAAGAAGTAAGTGGATTCCTTCACCCGCTGGAGATCAAAGTTGCCTGGGAGACAAACACAACACAAACTCACCTCAGTGAAAAGTGATGCGTGATGATTGCTTAAGTTTTGATCTGTCAAATATTGTTCTCCAATTCTGAGTGATTGATCAAGTCTAATATAAATCTCTATCTTCAGATCCGCAGTGAATTCAACTCTGAAAAGTTGCCCCTGTACATGACTGTCGACTCCTATAGATACATTATAGGAGTCAATGCTTCCCCTACCATTATATAGGTGGGCCAGACTGCTGACTGTAACCTGTCATATTTGAGTGGAGGAGCCTGTCTGTCTATATAAGGGACCAGATTATAATACTGATTCGGTCATTTAGAGGAGGGGAAATGGCAGCTAGGCAAGACACCCACTCTGTGCATAGCTATTCTATCTCAACTAATACATGTAACCTACTATGTGAGAGGAACAAAATGTTCCGATTATGTTGTATAACAATGGGCGATGCTGAAATTAACCACGACCTGTTCAATGTAACCTGGCGGAGTGATGCAGAAAATCATCCTGGATTATGTCCAGCTAGTATTCGTCCACTGTATCCTGTTAGAGGAGACAGCCCGGGGTTACCGTGGTGATGGCCTCTGTGTGGTTCGGACACAAAGCAAACCACCACATCTGCCTGAGCCATGTAAACAGATTATGAATGCGGGTGGAGGGTGGGGACAATTAATGGTAATCAATTTTATGCAATTCAGCTGCTGGTGCCAACCGGCCACTACAGATGGACAGAGAGAGAGAAAGAGAGAGAGGTTGCGTAAAGCCTCCTTCAGAACTAATGGATGGACGTGGTGCTGACAGAACAACGGATGCTGCTATCAATCATCCTCTGTCTATGCTGTGGGGATTAGAGGTGGAATCTGATGGACAGAACACACAGGTCACATAGGGTGCAGAGAGAGAGAGAGACAAAGATGCAAAGAGAGAGAGAGACAAAAGAGAGTCAGAGAGAGATGCAAAGAGAGAGCGACGCAGAGAGAGAGAGAGAAAAAGAAAAACACTGACCTGTTTGGGGCACTTTTGCCAGCAGCAGCAGCATTCTCTGGTACTCGAGAAACTTTTTGCTTCTGACCTCGCTCCTGGAGGAGAAGGGAGGACAGGATAAAAGCCTTATTTAACTGTTGTTGTTGTGGTGGTGAGAGGTTGGTCAGGAGGCCCGGTTAGTGAGAAGAGCAGGACAGTGGTGCAGGATCCTCAGGCTTATCTCCCTAATCTCCAGCTTTCCTCTGTCTCTCCTCGCCTCTCCTCCTAGGGACTAATGACCTCATGGGGCCTGGGCACAGGGGGTGAGGGGCTGGCCTGAGGTGCCCAATTACCCGACAGAAGGAGCAGTGTGGATACCATGTACACTTAATCCAAGCCCAGGGGATTACCGTAAAAACAAAACTTTTTACAAGCAACCTCACTAACAGTAAAACAGCATTTTTACTGTAATACAAGTGGTCTGTTGAGATTCTAAACACATTTACCTTCAAAGGCAGTCTGGGATCTAGGAATTTGTTCACGTTAAAAATCATGTCTGTATTGGATAGCATAGTTTAAAGCCCATCCAGCGTTTAGTATGTTTAGTTTCTACAGTGCTGAAATTATTATTACTTTAACGATGTGTGTATGCTTCACCATGCAACTCCAGTGCATTAGGTAAGTATTCAGACCCATTCCCCTTTTCCACATTTTGTGTAGTTACAGACTTAATCTAAAAATAAATTTAAAACAAATAAAAAATCATCAATCTACACAAAATACCCCATAATGACAAAGTGAAAACAGGTTTTTAGAATTTTTGCAAATGTATTACAAATAAAAAACAGAAAAACCTTATTCACATAAGTATTCAGACCTTTTGCTATGAGATTCAGAATTGAGCACAGGTGCATCCTGTTTCCATTGATCATCCTTGAGATGTTTCTACAACTTGATTGGAGTCCACCTGTGGTAAATTCAATTGATTGGACATGATTTGGAAAGGCACACACCTGTCTATATAAGGTCCCACAGTTGACAATGCATGTCAGAGCAAAAAGTAAGCCATGAGGTTGAAGGAATTGTTCGTAGAGCTCAGAGACAGGATTGTGTCGAGGCACAGATCTGGGGAAGGGCACCAAAACCTTTATGCAGCATTGAAGGTCCCCAAGAACACAGTGGTCTCCATCATTCTTAAATGGTTGAAGTTTGGAACCACCAAGACTCTTCCTAGAGCTGGCTGCCCGGCCAAACTGAGCAATCAGGGGAGAAGGGCCTTGGTCAGAGAGGTGACTAAGAACCTGATTCGCTGGTCTGATGAAACCAAGATTCATCTCTTTGGCCTGAATGCCAAGCGTCACGCCTGGAGTAAACCTGGCACCATCCTTACAGTGAAGCATGGTCGTGTCAGCATCATGATGTGGGGATTTTTTTCAGTGGCAGGGACTGGGAGGGACTGGGACACTAGTCAGGATCGAGGGAAAGATGAACGGAGCAAAGTACAGAGAGGTCCTTGATGAAAACCTGCTCCAGAGCACTCAGGACCTCAGACTGGGGCCGAAGGTTCACCTTCTAACAGGTTAACGACCCTAAGCACACAGCCAAGACAACGCAGGAGTGGCTTCGGGACAAGTGTCCATGTTCTTGAGTGGCCCAACCAGAGCCCGGACTTGAACCTGATCGAACATCTCTGGAGACCTGAAAATAGCTGTGCAGCGATTCTCCCCATCCAACCTGACAGAGCTTGATAGGATCTGCAGAGAAGAATGGGAGAAACTCCCCAAATACAGGTGTGCCAAGCTTGTAGTGTCATACCCAAGAAGACTCGATGTGTCAACAAAGAACTGAGTAAAGGGTCTGAATACTTATGTAAATGTGCTATCCTTTTTGTTATTCTTTATACATTTGCAAAAAAAAAACCCACTATTTTTGCTTTGTCATTATAGGGTATTGTAACAATTTAATCAATTTTAGAATAAGGCTGTAACGTAACAAAATGTGGAAAAAGTCAAGCGGTCTGAATAGTGTCTGAATGCACTGTATATCATTAAAGTCCAGCTATGGCTTGTCCAGGCTTAACAAGTACATAGCGTATACAGGGTGAGAGAGAGAGATCACGGCAGTAAACTCCCAAGTAGATAATGTTTGTCCATTCTTTGCATACATGGCTGAGAGAAAGTGAAAGTTTCATCGGCAGTGCTGTTGTATCTACTTTTTGTTGAGTTATGTATTCTCAGTAAAATTGCACAATATCAAGTTCTGTTAATGCACAAAATAGGCAAGGTTTGCATATAAAGACATAAAGTCAGGTTTTTCCCCTCCCCAGCACTTTTTTCCCTCTATGCTCCTTTCCTCCTTCTATCTTATAGCTAAATAAAGCAAACTAAACTGCCAGTACCAGTGTGGTGTATCAGAGGTCCAGTGTGTGCTGTGTAGAAACTTACAGTAGCCCAGAGCAGTATTTCTTCAGTAGGAAGTTGGACAGCTCTTGAAGGATGGGCTGACTGTGCAGCGCCACAAACTGCTCCCGGCAAACCTGGCAACCCAAGAGAGCACAACACACACAGTCACTCTACTGTACTCCCAACACTCAAGCAATCACTCTATTCAACACTGGCATTTGACTGTACTGGGAGTTATAGAGTGGCAATCTGAGGGAGTCACTCACTCTGTCCTCATGATACAAGCAGAACCAACAACACTACTCAACTCTCCAGCTTCATTGACACTGGACTCTAGTTATGCTCATGATCTCCATTGGGGTTGCTCCAGTTGTCCTCTAATTCTGTCGGTCTCCATTGTGTGACTGGGGAGATCTAAACTAGGTTGATGAAACGCTCACAATCCCTCCGAGAGGAAGGAGAGGAGACCGGTCACATACCCTGATACTACATAGACAACAGGGGAGGACAGGAGGAGAGAAGGAGAAAAGGAGGTAGAAATGGGGGAGGAAAGGGATAGGAGACTAGCTAGAGTGATTGGGGCCATTCATTTATGCTGCCAGGTCGGTGCCAATTTAATGCTTGCCTGAAGAATAGAAATATGGTAATATAATATCCCATGTCATATGTTAAGGTGCTGACCAAGATATTTAGAGTGCTTCAATGCTAATCATTGGAGATTGGATGAAGAAATAACACTTTCCTTAACATAATTCACACAGAAATGCCATTATGGTAATTCGGCCATTTTGGATCTCAACAGAGCGTCTCAATTTAGTGTTGTTGACACCTCGGAGAGTCTCAATTTAGTGTTGTTGACACCTCGGAGTCACGCTAAAAAGGACAGGCCAACACAGCCATCTATACTCCGTAATGGCTGTAACAGGATGCAACTCTGGGACATATGGTGCTGTCTGCTGCCAATAGCTGTAAAGCCATGTATTAACAGCCAGGCAGCCAGTGGTGTAAAGTAATTGACTCTGGCCACCAGGGAAGGCCTATATTTGGTGTTATACTCTGGGTAGTTCAAGCCTTGAATACTGATTGGCTGACAGCTGTGGTATATCAGACCGTATACCACGGGTATGACAAAACCTATTTTTACTGCTCTAATTACGTTGGTAACCAGTTTATAATAGCAATAAGGCAACTCGGGGGTTTGTGGTATTTGGCCAGCATACCACGGCTAAGGGCTGTGTCCAGGCACTCTGCGTTGCTTCATGCGTAAGAACAGCCCTTAGCCGTGGTATAGTGGCCATATACCACACCTCCTTGGGCCTTATTGCTTAAGTATTCTACCACACCTAGCCACAAGGAGCTGTGTGCTAAGGTCAAAGGAGGAATGATGAAGGTGATGAATATGACGTACCTTGTTCATGGTGTCGACTGTGATGGCGTGGGTCCAGAAGCAGTCGTGGACAGAGACAAACGTTAGGCCGGCGCTGGAGAAGCACACAGAGGAAGAAAGAGAGAGACATGAGATATAGGGCTAGACGCCGTGGAAGGAAATCGTGGTGGAAACTGGACACCGTAACATGAGGTTACACAGCCTGGGAGACATACTAAGACTTGAATCAATCTGACATAGTATGACAACAGTTTATGGGTTCAATTTTGAGATGGCTATCCCATGCAGAGTTCAGAGGGGTCATGAGAGCTTATACCGTAGCAGGGATGGGCAATGTTGATGGTGGTGGGGGCCACAAAAAATCTGAACTCATCATGAGGGGCAGTGGCTCGAGGGTCTGCTTACCCACACATGCAGTCAGAGCCGGCCCTAGCCTTTTTCGGGCCCTAAGTGACATTTTGTTGGGCCCCAATTCTACACATTTTGCCATGGGGCGTAGAGAAAATGTAGCAATTTTATAACTAATTTCAAGCAATTCTACACATTTTGCAATGGAGCGGAGAGAAAGTTTAGCAATTTTATAACTGCGGTTTCCTTTTTCCTTCATAACTAATTTCTTGCAATTCTACACATTTTTCCATGGACCGGAGAGAAAAATGTCGAATTCTACAGCTTATTTCCTGCAACTCTACTAATTTTGCCATAGGGTGCAAAGAAATGTTTGCAGTTTTGAATATGATATCCGAGTGAGAGTGACCAAGAAAATTAATGGGGGCCCCTCAGTCGGTAATTCGACCACGATTACTAAAAGTTTAGATAATTGAGTGACTGTCAGTGAGTGACAAGAGAAAAACTGCTGATGCACAACCAAATTTTAGAAATAGGCCTATTCTACTTTTCTAACTCTCAAGCAGCAAGTTGAGACCTCCTTGGAAATTGATGCGGCCTGCCACCAGTTTCCCCATCCCTGCTGTAGAGTGTGGTGTGGGTCAGAGGTTATAGGTTAGGCCTTAGTGTACCTGTAGCAGTAGAGAGCAGTCAGCATCATGTGTGTGGAGTCCAGAGAGTGGATGAAGTTAGGAGGGAAGGCATTCTTCTGTTTCACAGTGTCTGGTCTCCTGTGGATGGAAAACAGGACAGTTATTCACAACAGGAGAAGACACACAGTCACACGCTAAGTATGTTTCTCTCGCACACCAACACACCCCCCCACTATGAAGTCCCTGATGATGCAAGGAACTGAAAAGCCAGTTTCCAAGTCCATAAATCACTGATGGTAGATCAATATGAATTATGAATGAGTAATAAAGAAACAACAGAACAGATGTTCACGTGACAAAGGCATCTCGCCAATAACAACTGCACTCTAAACTTCCAATTTCCCGTGTAAGCTTCCAGCTAATTGGGTGTTGGCGAGAAAAGAAAAACATATTGCAGTATTAGTAGCTGTTTTGGCAACTGTCATCCAACTGAAAGGTTGGAGAAATGTATATGTGCATTGACCTCTGCTGAAAGTGAGCACTTTCCCAATCTGTATATGCACACATTATCCTCATTAGCCTGGGCCCTGCCCTCCCAACCCACTGCTCCAGTGCACTTGTAATGAGGATGGAGTACAGGGGGATAATAGCTTGGGATGCACCCAGCAGCACAGACTAGACATAGGCATGCCAGCTATACAGATGTCAACTCCACTCCCCTGTAACACCGTTTGGCTGGGAACTGGCCAGAGTGATGGAGAAAATAGCCAAGCCTGTATCAGTGCTTAGGGGTAACTTCTACCTACTCTGAAAACTATGCGATTGAAAACTATGCGGTTAACTTTGTCTCTATGGGGAATGGGATAGACTGGGAGTTTAGCTTCAAGCACTTTAGCAACAGTTAGTCAAATCAAATCACATTTTATTGGTCACATACACATGGTTAACAGCTGTTAATGCAAGTGTAGTGAAATGCTTGTGTTTCTAGTTGACAGTGCAGTAATATCTAAGAAGTAATCTAACAAAAACGACTACCTTATACACACACACAAATGGTATGAATAAGAATATGTACACATAAATATATGGATAGCGAGGGCCATGCGGCATAGGCAAGATGCAGTAGATGGTATAGAATACAGTATATACATATGAGATTAGTAATGTAGGATATGTAGACATTAAAGTGTCGTTATTTAAAGTAACTAGTAATACCTTTATTAAATGTATTAAAGTGGCCAGAGATTTGAGTCTGTATGTTGCCGGCAGCCACTCTGTTAGTGATGGCTGTTTAACAGTCTGATGGCCTTGAGATAGAAGCTCTTTTTCAGTTTCTCGGTCCCAGCTTTGATGCACCTGTACTGACCTCGCCTTCTGGATGATAGCGGGGTGAACAGGCAGTGGCTCGGGTGGTTGTTGTCCTTGATTATCTTTTTGGCCTTCCTGTGACATCGGGTGCTGTAGGTGTCCTGGAGGGCAGGTAGTTTGTCCCTGGTAATGCTTTGTTCAGACCCCACTACCCTCTAGAGAGCCCTGCGCTTGTGGCCGGAGCCGTCGCCCTACAGGATGCTCTCGATTGTGCATCTGTAAAAGTTTGTGAGTGTTTTAGGTGACAAGAAAACTTTCTTCAGCCTCCTGAGGTTGAAGAGGCAATGTTGTGCTGCCTTCACCATGCTGTCTGTATGGGTGGACCATTTCAGTTTGTCTGTGATGTGTATGCAGAGGAACTTAAAACTTTCCACCTTCTCCACTACTGTCCCATCGATGGGGATGCTTCCTCTGCTGTTTCCTGAGTCCACGATCATCTCCTTTGTTTTGTTGACATTGAGTGAGAGGTTCTTTTCCTGACACCACACTCCGAGGGCCCTCACCTCCTCCCTGTAGGCTGTCTCGTCATTGTTGGTAATCAAGCCTACCACTGTAGTGTCGTCTGCAAACTTGATGATTGAGTTGGAAGCGTGCATGGCCACGCAGTCATGGATGAACAGGGAGTACAGGAGAGGGCTGAGAACGCACCCTTGTGGGGCCCCAGTGTTGAGGATCAGCGGGGTGGAGATGTTGTTTCCTACCACCTGGGGGCGGCCTGTCAGAAAATCCAGGACCCAGTTGCACAGAGCGGGGTCTAGACCCAGGGTCTCGAGCTTAATGATGAGTTTGGAGGGTACTATGGTGTTAAATGCTGAGCTGTAGTCAATGAACAGCATTCTTACATAGGTATTCCTCTTGTCCAGATGGGATAGGGCAGTGTGCAGTGTGATGGCGATTGCATCGTCTGTGGACCTTTTGGGGTGGTAAGCAAATTGGAGTGGGTCTAGGGTAACAGGTAGGGTGGAGATGATATGATCCTTGACTAGTCTCTCAAAGCATTTCATGGTGACAGAAGTGAGTGCTACGGGGCGATAGTCATTTAGTTCAGTTACCTTAGCTTTCTTGGGAACAGGAACAATGGTGGCCATCTTGAAGCATGTGGGCACAGCAGACTGGGATAGGTATTGATTAAATATGTCCGTAAACACACCAGCCAGCTGGTCTGCGCATGCTCTGAGGACGCAGCTAGGGATGCCGTCTGGGCCGGCAGTCTTGCGAGGGTTAACACGTTTAAATGTTTTATTCACGTTGGCCACGGTGAAGGAGAGCCCACAGGCTTTGGTAGCAGGCCGTGTCAGTGGCACTGCATTGTCCTCAAAGTAAGCAAAGAAGTTGTTTAATTTGTCTGGGAGCAAGACGTCGATGTCCGCGACGGGGCTGGTTTTCTTTTTCTAATCCGTGATTGACTGTAAACCCTGCCACATACGTCTGGTGTGACTCCAGGGCTGGTTATTGTATGAGAAAGATAAGACTGCTTGGTGGTAGTGGTCTATCTGAGTGTGGGACAGTTAGATGGTTAGAGGCCTGTAAGCACAAGAGAGCCACAGCCAATCACTCCACCTCATCACTTACTTACATTCCCTAATAAAGGCCTTTTAAGACTCTAATTACCACAATACTGTGTGTGTGTGTGTTTATGTTTGTGTACAGTACATGTTTACCTACATTATCAGGACCAGAATGTCCTGACAAATCACCAGAACTTTTTTCATGTCCTGAATTTGTTTAAATGCTATTTTAGGCTTAAGGGTTAGGTTTAGGGTTAAGGATAAGGTTAGGGTTAAGGTTTAGGAGTTAGGAAAAATAGGATTTTGAATGGGAATACATTTTTGCCCCGCATAAAGTCCTGAAAACAAAGCTGTGTGTGAGGAGCGAAAGCTGGGGAAATCAGCAGAGAGGAGGGAATGCTGAGCTCTGCTGTAACTGGCAGCCTGTGAAATACTGATACTTTCTCTGGCAGAAATATAAGTTGAGAGGAATAACTCTATAAGCAGCAGCAGCATCCATCTGCGCACACACACACACAACACACACACTTTAGTTTGAGATAAAGAGGAGGAAGCTTTTTGGTGTGTGCCGCCGTGCTCGTGTGTGGCGGTGAATGTCAGGTCAGACAGAAGGCTGTCAATCTGTCTCCTCTCTCTCAGTCAGTGCGGTATTCATGGTCTCTCTCGATGTCAGCGGCAGACCTCACAGTAATGGGGAGACTGTCACAAGGCATAGGCCTCACCCCACTGAGGGATCAGACAGTAGGCTACAGACAGCAGCAATTAAAGGGGAGCTCTGCCCCAGTCACGAGCTGGATGAAATAGTCACAAAACGTGTGTGGCTGTCAGTCAGCATGGACATTGTGAAGAACAGAGTTTGAAATTAACGTTTATATTAAAGTTAGAGATGACCCATATGCATTGTTCCAATCTTAGTGATACAGATCTAGTGTTTAATGTTATTGTGTAGGCACTCAGTCAAAGATTTACACTGTTGGATTCGACATTTTGAACATTGAGATATTACATAAATGATAGAGAAGCATAGAATATCTGTAGAAAGACAGATAGCTGTGGAATGTGTTGGGGGACGGGAGCAGAGTGTTGATACAGGAAAGACAGATGGACATATGTGGATAAGGTGACGGAGGGGTTGAGGACAGGTCACCTGAAGGGAGTAATAAGGGTTTGGTATCTTGTTATTCTTTTCCTGTTAAACCATAAAATATAAGGATTGGAGAGGAGGAGGAGTGTCTTAAGTGGGATAGATATATATAATATATATATCTATCTGGATGGGAGAAGTGTTGGGTTGTCTGAATACAGCTGTACAGAACCTTTGGGAAGAATTAAACTTGGTTAAAGCTTCTCTAGTGTCCGTGAGTTATTTACTCTGAAAAATAAGAACCTAACAACAATAACTACCCCAACTAGGCCAAGTTTCCTATGTTGCACAGGAATATGTATAGGCTACTTTTTTTAAAGTTTCAAACCAAATACCCAACAAACAACAACCACGGTGTATCAACCTCCAGCTCTACCTCTGATACTAATCACACATTCAATGGCCCTTTTACAGAATCATTCAGCGGTGACATTTCAGCCCAAATGCCACCCTACCCAGGGCTATCAGTGGCCTGTCTGTCCGTCCGTCTGTCCATCTGGTGCAGATGGCCCCATTGTTTTGAACATATCTTTCCTTTTCAAGTTCAAAAAGTTCACATATACATTATAAAACATGTCAAGGATCGTTCACATCATGCTCTATGTTTTTGGAAGAGAAAGAGGGAAAGAGAGAGAGAAATAAAGTAATCTCTTACAAACTATCCCTAAAAAGACAAAAATACTGTAAGTAATAATAATAACAGCAGTTTACCTCAATGCCATTGAATAGAATTAACATACACGTCCCTCTTTTTGTCTATACAGTTATTTGGCAGGGTACAATATGTCTTTAGTCTCAACCAGGCTGTTATAATTTACATCACATACACATTTTTGATGAGTCCTTTGACTTAAAGTTGGCTGCTGTGGTTTGAGCCAAATTGCCGTAGTCATTTTCTGTGCAATCACTAACAGTACCCTTAACATTTACATTTGGTTTTTATCATCCAGGTTACAAGGTATTGCTCCCAATAAAATGAACAGTGATTCCAGTGGTAACTCAATGTCTAGGAGTGTCTTCACTACTTCTTTTTTAATGTTCTTCCAGAACCCCTGTAACTTTGGACAGTCCCAGAAGACATGCGTGTGGCCTCCTATTGGTCCACAGCCCCCCCCCAGCATACAATTTTGATATCAAGAAAGGTGTTCTATAGTATCTCATCTTCACTTTCCAGTCAAACTAGTGCATTTGTGACTACTTTCACAAATTCTCTCCCATGATTGATCTTCCACCACCAAATTAAGTTCTAGTTTCCATTTTCCTTTAACATCCTGCGTGTGTAACCTTTTATATAACTGAGACATATTTTTTGGGCTATTTAACCTTCAAATATGTTTATGAAATATTGCTTGACACTGAATGGCGATTTCTATTTTTATAATGACCTCCCAATCCTTGTGTGTCATTAGGTTGTCTTATCTGGAAGTAGCTAAACATGTAATTTGCAGGTAGACCAAATTTGGTTTGGAGCGGAGTAAAGCTGGTTAATTGACCCTTCGCTAAGCCCCGCCCCCCTTGGTTACTGTTGCAACCTCAGACAGCGTTTTCCCAGGAAGCCCAATTCAACCACTGGCGAAATCCCCTAAAATGATCTCAAACTGTGTTTCTAATACACAATGAAAATTAAACAGACTACCCCTTGCTAATCAGGAAACTCTTGGGTATGTTGTGGTGGACAGTTGCTTCACGGGAACAGGAACCTGGTAAAATTATGTTTGTAGTGTAGCTAGCCACTGAATGGCTCTGAATTCACTGTCAGCATGCAGTGAAAGCTATAAATACTTTTGAAGCAAACTAGTGCACTCAAATCATACCCTGATGTTAACAGCAGATGGGAGTTTTATTCATAACATTGCTAACTTAGCTAGCTAACATACAGTACCAGTCAAATGTTTGGACACATCTACTCATTCAAGGGTTTTTCTTTATTTTTTATATTTTGTACATTGTAGAATAATAGTGAAGACATCAAAACTGTGAAATAACACATATGTTATACACACATGTTAGACAACGAACCTAAATGGGAAAAAAATGCATTTTCTCGAAATGGCTGTCCCGTGGCCGACGGAAGTTTTGGAGCAGCCTTCAGAGGCAATAACAAGAACAAGCTCTTGGAACATAAAGGAGTATTTTTTTCGAACGAAAATACATTTGTTGTGGACCTGGGATTCCTGGAAGTGCTTTCTGATGAAGACAACCAAAGGTAAGGGATTATTGACAATAGTATACAAGACTAGATGTGATATGCGATTGTCTGACCTGTAACGTTAGCCTATTTTTCAGAGTATCGCATCCCCTTTCATCGCAAAGTATGATTACCCAGTAAAGTTAATTTTAAATCTGGCATTACAGGTGCTTTCAAGAGATATTCATCTATAAATCTTAGAATGACAATTTTACATTTAAAAAATGTTTTCGAATAGTAATTTAGTAAATTGTAGCTCTGTTTCATCGGATGCATTTGAGGGAAAATAGTTAGTCAACGTTACGCACCGATGTAAAATGCTGTTTTTATATATAAATATGAACTTTATCGAACAAAAGAATGCATGTATTGTGTAACATGATGTCCTAGGTGTGTCATCTGATGAAGATTGTCAAAGGTTAGTGCTGCATTTAGCTGTTTTTTGGTTATTTGTGATGCATGTGGTTGGTCGGAAAATGGCTATGTGGCTACTTTTACGATATACTCCTCTAACATAATCTAATGTTTTGCTTTTGCTGTAAAGCCTTTTTGAAATCGGACAACGTGGTTCGATTCAGGAGAGGTGTATCTATAAAACGATATAATTAGATTTATTTTTGTATTTTTTTATTATTACATTTTGTTATGCTAATGGCGATATGATTTTTCGCTGGATGTCCGTCCCGCCGCACAGGGGTTAAAAATATATACTTGTGTATTGATTTTAAAGAAAGGCATTGATGTTTATGGTTAGGTACATTGGTGCAACGACAGTGCTTTTTTCGCAAATGCGCTTGTTAAATCAACACCCGTTTGTCGAAGTAGGCTATGATTAAATGAGAAATTAACAGGCACCGCATCGATTATATGCAACGCAGGACACGCTAGATAAACTAGTAATATCATCAACCATGTGTAGTTAACTAGTGATTATGATTGATTGATTGTTTTTTATAAGATAAGTTTAATGCTAGCTAGCAACTTACCTTGGCTTCTTGCTGCCCTCGCATAACAGGTAGTCAGCCTGCTACGCAGGCTCCTCATGGAGTGCAATGTAAGGCAGGTGGTTAGAGCGTTGGACTAGTAACCTGAAGGTTGCAAAAATGAATACCCGAGCTGACAAGGTAAAAATCTGTCGTTCTGCCCCTGAAAAAGGCAGTTAACCTAGGCCGTCATTGAAAATAAGAATGTGTTCTTAACTGACTTGCCTAGTTAAATAAAGATGTATAAAAAATAACAAAAATACCCCCCAAAAAATTACAATAATTTAAAAAATATATATAATAATAATCAAAAATAAATAAAAAAAACGGCAAATCGGTCCAAAAATACTGATTACCAATTGTCATGAAAACTTGAAATCGGCCCTAATTAATCGGCCATTGTGATTAATTGGTCAACCTCTAGTAGAAAATAATAAAAAACCCTTGAATGAGTAGGTGTCTCCAAACTTTTGACTGGTACTGTACATTGAGAATATACATTTTATTAAGTGGCAAGCAAACTAGTTAGCATTAGCAACGTTTGGTGGTCAATGATACTGAGAGCTAACTCCCCTGGTGATTTATTATTTTGCCATCTCTTGATGGCTTACTCAATCTCGTTCTCTATAACTAGCCGTGTCATTTCGGCCCAATTTTCCTGTGATCATTTTGTGAGATTTAGGTTAGACAAGAGGGTTCAAATGTTTTCTTGTTTATGGTTTTGTTCTGACGAATCATTAAGGTCTTTATAATATGCTGCAAACAACTCCGCAATGTCACTTGGTTTTGAGACTTCTGGTTTAGAGAAGGGATTAATTATCTTAGGGACCACTCTGCTAGCCTGGGCTTTTCTTAGCTGGAAGGCTAACAACCGGCTGGCTCTATTACCCATCTCATAATATCTTTGATTAGTAAATCTAAGTGTCCCTTCTGTTTTGTAAGTCAATAACTCATAACTTTTGTTTACATTCATTCAACTTATGCAATGTATCATCGTCCCTTGTTTTTTTATGTTCTCGTTCAAGTCTCTGAACTATTCTCCAAACCCTGCTGTTTTTCAAGACACTGCTTCTTTAATTTGGCAGACAAAGCAATTATCTTCCCTCTTAATACCGCCTTTGGCCCTTCCCACAAAATGGATTGATGATACATCATTATCAACAACAAAAAAAGTAATCTTTCAAATGTTCATTGTAACTCTTGCTTTACAATATGTTATGTCAATATGGAGACAATATTTAAAGTGCTTCTCCATTCCTAGATGCATCTTTAGACATACTTGACTGGGGTCCGATATAGTTTTCAACGCTGCATTTCTCTACTTTATGTAAATATTGCTTGGATATACAAAATAAGTATATTCTGGAGTAGCTACCATGACCCTTTGAGGAAGAAAAAAAAAAGTATTTCATTCTGGAATGCTTAAAACACCAAGTATCAATAATCCCCAGTTCATTCATCATGGCAGCCAGGGCTTTAGATTTCTTAGAATGTGGACTGTGCTCAGCAGGAAGTCGGTCAAGCTTGTAATTCTGTATGCAATTAAAAGTCCCCGCCAATAATAACCATCCCTTTTGCATTGTCCACGATTACAGTTGCGATATCTTTAAAGAACCCTGGGCAGTCCTCATTTTCATGCATACAAGTTCAGAATAGTAATTTCTGTCCCCACTACCCTTACCCTTATCTACCCTGATCATCCTTCAACACTTTATTCTTGGCAAAGCACACAGATCTATTAAATAAGATTGCAACACCTCTTTTTTTCCCACCATGAAAAGATGC
Organism: Salmo salar; assembly: GCF_965601325.2. Lineage (NCBI taxonomy): Eukaryota > Metazoa > Chordata > Actinopteri > Salmoniformes > Salmonidae > Salmo > Salmo salar. Next base: position 21,793,164 of record NC_138300.1, read on the forward strand.
GCTAAATACTTGATCTACCCATTCTCTTCATTTTTTTGTTAATTCTCTGTTAAATGTGTCTCCTGGACATGTTCTACTGAACATTTATATTATAACTAATACAATTAACTAGTCGTTTAATCTGTTGTTTTGCGTTGATACATAACTCCCTCTTCGACTTGTACTCTCCTCCCTCTCATCATATAAATCAATTTTAAAAAGTAATGTCTATGAAGTGCAGAAACTCACTCCTAAGCGCAATATGATGGTCAAGGATAAATGAACAAGGAACACATAGGTCATAACCAAACAAAATCAGCCCCCCCCCCTCACCAAAAACTGGTTGTCTCAAATAAAAAGCCATGTTGTTGATTATCTCAAATAAAATACAACATCCCCCTTTGACATATGTCCAGAGAGCTGTGCGTTTCCTGTCTGTCTGGAGTAAACAAAGTCTGTGTGGATGCCATGATCCAAAAGAGTCAAATCCCCATCCTAGGAAGTTGCTGCTCAAACCCGGACTCCCACCACCCCACACACGACCCATTGAACTTATTATCAGTTTTAAATAAAAGTTTTAGACTTGCTAACATACTGTATATGTATACTATCTGTCGACAAAGTCATCCAATAACTAAACCAAATAAAGTGGCCTACATCTACATCGCAAATCAATGTGTTCATTACCTCAGTGTAAACACGTATTGTAATGTGGGGCAATACATTTCAAACGTCTTCCTGGATGAATGTCTTCAGATCCACATCAGACAGCACTATTCTGTCCCTGCCTCCTGCACCTGCCATCGGTCTCTCTCGAAACCTCTCTCCAGACGGTTTCTTTCTTCCATCTGTACCGTGATGCCCAGTGCTGAAGGTCTTCGTGCCTGAGTCTAGTGTCATCCTCAGTTGGGCTGGGTATGGGCAGTTTGCTTTTATGTTTTTCCCTCTCAGATCACTTCTCGGACTCACATCCTTTTCTTCTGTAGGTCTGGGGAATAATCATGGTCAAAGTAGATTGTTTTCGCCTGAAATGTAACTTGCCTCTGCTCCCAGGCCTGGCGTAGAATAGTTTCTTTGACAGTAAAGTCCAGAAACCGCACTATAATGGACTTTTCCGGTGCTTCTGTATCTCTCAGCTTCGTAACCAGTTCCATCACAAAGCTCATCATATCATTTATTTCAACGCATTCTGCTACATGGTAGATCCGAATATTGTTACACCTCAGCATATTTTCCAAGTCGTCACACACCGTGACTCTGTCCTCACCTGTCTCCTCTGGAATCTTTTGAACTGTTATTTGTTGTTGTATTTACTTGACAAAGTCATTATTCAACTTTTCCTGCCACTTTGTTCAATATTTGCCACTCATAATATATATTACTACAGTAGTGAGCTAGTTTTCCATTTGGGTGCGTCTTCAAGCTGTTTTCCCGTTCACGACGTCACCGGAAACTCCCTTTAGTCCACTGTTAATACAATCCCAAAATGCTGATGATGTGCTTGCTGTCGCTGAACGGATCAGGATGTGACCAATCAAAAGTGGTAAACATGTCTTGATACTGTTTTTATACAGGGTGTACATGTCAAATGCTCTAAAGCAAGTTGGAGATGAGCGGAGAGAAAAAAAGTGAACCCTGAGAAGATACCGATGGATGACAGGGTTGGGGTCGATTCCAACTAAATTCCAGTCAAGTCAGGAATGTAAGAACTTTCCCCTATGGAGAAATCCCATGTCCAATGCAACTGACAGGAATATAAACGGAATTGATCCCAACTCTGGTAGTGTTAGAAGGGTCAGGAGGGAGAGGAACTTACTCTTTAGAGTCGTGGGTGATCTGGAGACTCAGGTACTGGATGGTAGCCTTCAGCTGCAGGAGACATGGGGGGAAAGGGAGGGGGACATGAATGAGTCAGGTAGGTTTGATGATGTCATTTCAGTCAATGAAATGGTGGAGGTTGGGAGAGGGGAGACTGGATTAGTATTAGACATTCTGTAAACAAACACACAAAGCAAACAGGGTAAACTTCTACCACCCAAAGCAGTCCATCTGTTTGACATTTCTAACACATTGATGGAAAATCAAATGAATGTGGAATCCATTCGTATTGAAAGCCTCTGATTGACCTACAAGTGCTACCCATTGATTCCCAGCCCACCTGCCACAGAGAGGTGACAGAAATGACAATAGAATACAAGACATTAATGACTGGTAAAACCTGACTTGAGCCAACATACAAGCGTACTGTGACATGCTAACAAACAGTAATCGTCTCCTAGGACAGTAGTTTCCAACCTGTGAGTCAATTATAATAAATCAAAAAAGGGATCAAAATATCAATTGTCTTCCAAAAATAATAACAGTTGGGAGCATCTTGATGTTAGAAAATCCATCTGTAATAATAGGCATTTCATGTGTTACATTCACTGATATAATTGACTAAGATATTTTATGTAAAACAATGGTGGTCCTCAAGAGCTTTTGACAGTTATTTGGTGGTCCCCAGAAAGGAACCGGTTGGGAACCGTAGTCCTAGAAATAAACCTAACTAGTGCTCAATAGTTGAACAACAGCTACTGACAGAGCAGACACACTAACTACTATAGGTTCTGCCACAGAAGAGAGTTTGGCCAGGCTGAGGTGAATAATGGAGCCCATCACTTTGGCCCTGTAAGAGCTGTAAGGGAAGCCATTTTGTCACGAATGTGAGTGACTGCTCTCCACATTGGCCCCATCACTGTCACGCCCCTGAGTGCCTCAATCACATTACTGCTCAGATTAGTTTCTCTCTGTCACACACACATACACACACACACACACACACACACACACACACACAGAGAGAGAGAAGTAGAGGAGAGGAAAGGAGAGAGGTTCCCTGCTCAAGGTGACACTGCATTGAGCCAGGACAGAGAGAAGACAGAGAAACATGAGAGAGACAAGCAGCACAGCTGAGAGGGACATCTGAAGTGCTGAGGATAGCTTGAGAGCTGGAGCTTGGGTGGAGTGTGTGTGTGCTGGCCATGAGGTAAATTGAGATGCAGTCTTGTGGGTGGTCATCAATCACTATGATTTATGAATCTATTAGACCCCATTAATAGAATAACCACTTAATGTAGGATAGATGAGAGAAAGAAAGCGTGGGGGTGGGGGGGGGGGGGGGGCAGAAAAAGAGAGAGAGAATGGCATAGAGTGTGAGAGAATATGGGGTGAGAGAGAGAAGGAGAGTGAAGACACACCTCACTCATGAGTTATTCTGCCCTGCAGTTCCTCTACAGCAGCGCTTCCAAAGGGGGGCACATTTTTGTTTTCGCTCTAGCACTACACACCTGATTCAAATAATCAACTCATCAAGCCTTTGGACCTGGGTCGGAGTGGAATCAGTTGTGTAGAGCTAGGGCCCTCCTTTTGGGAGTTCGGAATCAAATAGGATTCACTGTTTGCACTCCTACATCTAGCCATACCAAAGCAGCCAGGGCAGTCCTCCCACTGATACACCCTGGCAGTAGACCTGTGTGATGAACAACCAGATAAGACTGGGTTCAGACAGCAGACACTACTGCATATCACAGCACGCATTACATGAACACTGCTGGTTCTGGAAAAGAATGTCTGTCTGCCCGCCACAAGTGAAGAGAACCAAATGAAGTGCTTTCACCGACACTGGTTCACTTAAAAGTAAATCATCAAAAGCACTGAGAACACTTAGAGACATGCTCCGGAACTTTGGCGACTACTAAGTATTTTTAAACCTCCCGCTTTGGGCTAGATGTGTCAATGTGTAGTTCATACAAACATCATTTTTTGTAGAATTACTGTCTTACCTCAATTAGCCACAAAATCCCTAGTTTGAAAACTGTTTTTCTGGAAGATGGGCTGCGCCACTTTCCCTACATTTCCCCCCCACATGGGGCAATCCCCTAGCAATTCAAGTTCCAGCCAATAAGCTTCAGCCCCTTGCCATTTGAGTGACAGCTAGCAAGTTGAACACATAGCAGAGCGAGAGAAAGAGCAATGACGTGGTGCACATATCTGCACATATGTGACTTAGTACGCAATTTTCTGGGACAGGTTTTGGCTTGTGACCTCTACTTTCAGAACTACTGGATAAAAAGAATACAAAAGGTGAGTTGGGAATCTCTTTAAAACACTTAAATCCATCACCCAGACTGTACTGTCGCTAACTGAATACGGTTAATTCATGCTTCCAGTTTAGAACCAGGGGAGAAAAGTGTCTGCAACTGCTTTCATGAATGGAAATGTGTTGCAAAAGCCTGTATCCTATTCATTAGTGGAACCCGTAGCAAAACATTTTGCAACAGAAAATAAGCATTTGTTATTGGACAGGTTCAGATAGTGCCACCCTGTTTCTACCCGTTTTCTTACATTTTGTGCCTAATGAAGGCAACCGTGGTCAGTACTTTATGCTAAATTAAACATAGATAAAATCAGGAATTAGGACTTCTGGAGATAAATCCAATCCCACAGTGACAAGCCTTCATGCAGGGTAGCAGCTCTCTAGATTTACCCAGCTAGCTGCCTCCTCTCCTGTCAATGGCTCCAGGGCACATTGATTTATTACAGAAACAACCAAACAGGTTGAAAATAGACACACACAGACACACAGGGCGATACATTCCCATCAGCATGTGCCATGTAGTGCGATCTCATCCATCAGCACTCTAGGAGGAGTTGGAAGGAAAGATGTGTCTATCACTGTGGCAGAAAGTCCTTCCGATCTCCCCATGTCCTCAGGGATACATTTAGGGAGAAAGGAAGAGGTAATGATGGAAGGATCTGGGGTTAACTCAACACACTACTCTATTGTACGTAGGGGCAGCAGGTAGCCTAGCGGTTCGAGCGGTAGTAACCGAAAGGTTTCTGGTTCGATTCCCCAAACTGACTAGGTGAAAAATCTGTCGATGTGCCCTTGAGCAAGGCACTTAAACATTTTACATTTTAGTTATTTAGCAGACGCTCTTATCCAGAGCGACTTACAGTAGTGAATGCATACATTTCATTTCATGCATTTCTTTTTTTTTTTGTACTGGCCCCCCGTGGGAATCGAACCCACAACCCTGGCGTTGCACACACCATGCTGGCGTTGCAAACACCATGCTCTACCAACTGAGCCACTTGGAAGACCTAATTGCTCCTGTAAATGACTTAAAATGTCAAATGTATCTTCCATATCCTTATTGGGTTTGCATAAAATAGGAATTAAAAGGTAGGTGTAGTGAAATGACGCTGCCACGATTAGAGCTGCAGTTATTGAAATGCAAGACATCACTCTCACAAATCAAATCGTATGTCACATGCGCTGAATACAACTTCTGTAGACTTGAAATGCTTGCTTACAAGCCCATCCCAACGACGCAGAGTTTAAGAATAAAAATTCTAACAAGAGAAATAAAATAAAATACACAAGAATGAAGCTATATACAGGGACTACCAGTACCAGATCAATGTGCAGAGGTATTTGAGGTAGATATGTACATAAAGGCAGGGTAAAGTGATTAGGCATCAGGATAGATAATAATAGGTGTAAAATAAAGAACAGAGTAGAAGCAGCAAATGTTGAGTGTAAAAGTGTGTGTGTGTATGTTTGTGTTGTGAATGTGTGGGAGTGTCAATGTAGTGTGAGTGTGTATACAGTGCATTTGGAAAGTATTCAGACTCCTTGACTTTTTCCACATTTTATTACGTTACACCCTTATTCTAAAAAGGAAACAATTCTTTTTTTACCCTCAATCTACAAAGTGAAAACAGGTTTGTAGAAATTTTTGCACATTTAAATAAAAAAATACCTTACTCATAAGTATTCAGACCCTTTGCTATGAGACTCGAAATTGTGCTCAGGCGCATCCTATTTCCATTGATCATCCTTGAGATGTTTCTACAACTTGGAGTCCACCTGTGGTAAATTCAATTTATTGGACATGATTTGGAAAGGCACACACCTGTCTATATAAGGTCCCACAGTTGACAGTGCATGTCAGAGCAAAAAAGCCATGAGGTTGAAGGAATTGTCCGTAGAGCTCCAAGACAGGATTTTGTTGAGGCACAGATCTGGGGAAGGGTACAAAAACATTTCTGCAGTATTGAAGGTCCCCAAGAACACAATTGCCTCCATCACTCTTAAATGGAAGAAGTTTGGAACCACCAAGACTCTTCCTAGAGCTGGCCGCCCGGCCAAACTGAGCAATCGGGAGAGAAGCACCTTGGGTCAGGGAGGTGACCAAGAACCCGATGGTCACTCTGAAAGAGCTTCAGATTTTCTCTGTGGAGATGGGAGAACCTTCCAGAAGGACAACCATCTCTGCAGCACTCCACCAATCAGGCCTTTATGGTAGAGTGGCCAGATGGAAGCCACTCCTCAGTAAAAGGCACATGACAGCCCGCTTGGAGTTTGGCAAAAGGCACCTAAAGAGAAACAAGATTGTCTGGTCTGATGAAACCAAGATTGAACTCTTTGGCCTGAATGCCAAGCGTCACGTCTGGAGGAAACCTGGCACCATCCCTACGGTTAAGTATGGTGGTGCCAGCATCATGCTGTGGGGATGTTTTTTTGTTGTTGTTAGGATTGAGGGAAATGAACGGAGCAAAGTACAGAGAGATCGTTGATGAAAACCTGCTCCAGGGCACCTAGGACCTCAGACTGGGGCAAAGGTTCCCCTTCCAACAGGACAACGACCCTAAGCATACAGCCAAGACAACGCAGCAGTGGCTCTGAATGTCCTTGAGTGTCCCAGCCAGAGCCCGGACTTGAACACGATCGAACATCTCTGGAGAGACCTGAAAATGTGCAGCGACGCTCCCCATCCAACCTGACAGAGCTTGAGAGGATCTGCAGAGAAGAATGGGAGAAACTCCCCAAATAAGGTGTGCCAAGCTTGTACCGCATACCCAAGAAGACTCCAGGCTGTAATCACTGCCAAAAGTGCTTCAACAAAGTACAGAGTAAAGGGTCTGAATACTTACGTAAATGTAATATTTCCGTTTTTTCTTTGTAATACATTTTCAAAAATGTAAAAAAATCTTTTTTTTGCTTTGTCATTGTGGGGTATTGTGTGTAAATTAAAAAATATATATATTTTAGAATAAGGCTGTAACGTAAGAAAATGTGGAAAAAGTCAAGGGGTCTGAATACTTTCCGAATGCACTGTCTATATAGTCTAGTGAGTGTGCGTAGGGTATGTGCAAGATAGAGTCAGTGCAGATAGTCAGTTAATGGTATCTAAACTATTTAGCAGGCTGGCTATTTAGCAGGCTTGTGGGAAGAAGCGGTCTCAGAGCCTGTTGGTATGAGAGACGATGCTCCGGTAAGGTTTGCTCACATCGGCCACAGACAGTGAGATCACACAGTCATCCGGAAAAACATGGGCTTTCACGCAAGGCACAGTGTGATATTTAGCTCGTTTGGGAGTTCTGCATCGGTGGGTAACTCACGGCTTGGTTTCCCTTTGTAATCCGTTATCGTGTGCAAGCCCTGCCACACATAATATTGCAGCTTTTCAAGTCTCTCTGATAGGAGACTCTCGAACAAAGCTATTCTTGAGTGACTGAACATTTGCCAATAGAATGGAGAGGAGCGCCGTTCAGTTTTCTCTTTGCCTCAATTTTACCAGGATTCCATCTCATCTCCCGGGTCTACACCTGTGGCGTTTTGGTAGCTTATGAAACAAAGGAATAGGGTGAACAGTGGAATGGCTGTCGATCTGATGTCCAGAAGTGCTTGGTGGTCATTATGTGATGATAGTATGAACTTTCTGTACAAAAAATGTAAGATAAACACGATAAAAGTCACTAAATAACAAAGTTGGGTTGGAACTCGTAAGATGTCGCCCTTCTCTGTCGGCACACAGTATCTGTGCATGTGCACGGGTTCGCTTCACGCTCAACGGACCAAAACAGCAGAGAAGTTGAGCCTCGTGCTGTTTACTTTCTGCATACATGTCATATACATTTACATTACATTTTAGTCATTTAGCAGACGCTCTCATCCAGAGCGACTTACAGTAGTGAATGCATACATTTCATACAATTTTATACTTTTTTTTTTCTGTGCTGGCCCCCCGTGGGAATCGAACCCACAACCCTGGCGTTGCAAACACCATGCTCTACCAACTGAGCTACAGGGACCCCCATATCACTGAGTCTACCTTTAAAATCTTGATCATTGTAATTTTCCCTAGGAATGGATCTGCAATGCATCTTTGAAGAGAGAGATTTTAATTTATGTCTTGATTTGTACACTATACCCACATCATTATATCTGCACCAGTTTTGCCAGCCTAGCGCAATCCTTAGCTTATGATGAATTTGCCCTTGATACAGTGCAACATTCTCTCCATGGAGAATAGTCCCAACTCACCTGAGATTTACTCTATCAGACAGCACTAGATAAAACAGTCATAAGTATCAATGAAGAAGCAGCATTGTGCCAGAAGTGGGAGGATTCCCATTCATCACATTACGACTCTGTTGTGGCACTTCCTACCACAATGACCATCAGTCCATGTCTAGCCCAGCCCTGCCTCCAGCCCAATGAGCCAACCACTCTAAGCTAACCTGAGCCTTCCTGGCCCCTCTATCTCGCTCCAACTCTCTACCTCGCTCACCCCAGCTGTCACTCACTCACCTTATTGATCACTGTGGTCAGACAGTCCACAGTTGAGATACAACACAATTATTCACCTCCCCCCTGGAGAGACCTACCAAATTCCCAGTGACCTTTTCCTCTCCTCCTCTCCATCCCCCCCTTCTCCCTCCCTCCGTTACCTCCAGGGTGTCCTTGAAACTCCAGCAGCATTTATTAGTTCACCCCAAAACCACTGGGAGTTGCTGGCATTGGTTCTCGGGAAGTGAGGGAGAGGAGAAGTGCGGTATCATGGAATTAGAATAACTCATTCTGATTCTGTGTATGGTACAGTGCATATTCCACTAGCATTTTTCATCAAGACAAGGGGTTAGGATTGGAAAGGAAATCTTAAGTAGGCCTCCACACAGCAGGCAAAATAGTGTGTGGAAAGACTGGAGAGTTGTCTTCTAAACTCCAACATAAAGTGTTTTTAACAGTGGGACCCCCGATCCTTTGGGTTTCCACCAGCAAGGTTAGTTGAGGATACGGCGTAGATGGATTCCCTCTAGGGAAAAGACCCTTAATGGAAGGGTTTCAACTCAACATAGATCCACTGTCTGTCTCTCTGGGTAATAAAAGCATGGAGTAACCCCATAATCCACCACTCCTCCCAATCCACCACTCCTCTCCCCGGTGAAATCCACTTCTCCGGTTTCACTTGATACGTAACTCAGCCAGCGAGGGTGGAAGGAGAAAAATCTTCGCCCAGGCAAAAGTGACCCCTAATCTGATTAGTTGCCTACAATCCCGTTAGGCAGCCATATTGATGCATGTCCACGCTGCTCGCAGCTTGCTACTGTCATTTCCTCCAACCTATCATCAGCACCTTCCCTCCCTCCGCCACTGGCTGATTATGGGACGCTTCTCTCTCTTCTCTTCCTGCTTATTTGTGTACTGGTTGTTCCGGGTGCTTCATCTTCTCCCACATCGTCTACTCTAATTAATGCTCCACAGAGTCCATTTATGAAAGGAAAGTATGGTTGAATATTATGGAGAAAAGGTGACCTTTGTAAAAGTTAGTGTTTCATTTCTGAAGGCCCCATGATGCAAGTAGATGGAGAGGGAATAGACCGCATATAATCTCTAGGGAATAGAAGTATGTAGGGTATATAACATGAAGTAAAGTGTGGGAATAATAGTGTATGGGTGAGTTACAATCGTCTTGGCGGTGTGTGTGGGTGTATGTTTGAGGATGTTATTACTTACAAAGCAGACTATGATACACACATTCGCATCGGAAGCTAAATATATGATTCACACTACAGAAACAAATCACGTCTACACAGAGAGAGACAGAGAGACAGAGAGAGAGACAGAGACAGAGACAGAGAGAGAGAGAGAGAGACCTCCAGAGGCCTGCCATCTGTCACCTCCGCTCCCCAGCACCTGCTGATGAGGTGCTGCTAGCACAGCGCATCACCGCTGCTTGATGCCACACTACCAGAGCACGCTGGGCTAGCTGACAGACCTGCTTAGGATGTCTGTCTGTGCTCCGTTAGTGCTGAATGCCAGACACGTAAGCAGCACAGTATACACACACACAGCTTCACACACACAAACGGATCCACACAACTACACACACACCATTTTTTGGTTATAACGGGGACAGTAACATCAGTAATCTCAAAAAAATATATACTTTAACCCATTACAGTCTAAGCTCTGTCTAAAACGGGGGGGGGGGGGGGGGGGTTCTACTAAGCTATATGGAATACCAAGGATCATTTTGCTATTTGATTTTGAATCTTAAAGACCCCTTTAAGTATCAACAAATAATAGTGAAGACATCAAAACTATGATATAATACATATGGAATCATGTAGTAACCAGAAAAGTGTTAAACAAATCAAAATACATTTTATATTTGAGATTCTTCAAAGTAGCCACCCTTTGCCTTGATGACAGCTTTGAACGCTCTTCGTATTCTCTCAACCAGTGTCATGAGTTAGTCACCTGGAATGCATCTCAATTAACAGGTGTTTAATGAATTAAAAGTTAATTTGTGGAATTTCTTTCCTTCTTAATGCGTTTGAGCCAATCAGTTATGTTGTGACAAGGTAGGTGTGGTATACAGAAGATTTGGTAACAGACCAAGTCCATATTATGGCAAGAACAGCTCAAATAAGCAAGGAGAAACGACAGTCCATCATTACTTTAAGACATGAAGGTCAGTCAATCCGGAAAATGTCAAGAACTTTGAACGTTTCTTCAAGTGCAGTTGCAAAAACCACCAAGCGCTATGATGAAACTGTCTCTCATGAGGACCGCCACAGGAAATCATAGAGTTACCTCTGCTGCAGAGGATAAGTTCATTAGAGTTACCAGCCTCAGAAATCGGTAATTAACTGCACCTCAGATTGCAGCCCAAATAAATGCTTCAGAGTTCAACAGACACATCTCAACATCAAATATTCAGAGAAGACTGCGTGAATCAGGCCTTCATGGTCAAATTGCTGCAAAGAAACCACTAGTAAAGGACACCAATAATAAGAAGAGACTTGGAGTGCTGATGGAGTGCTGCATCAGATGACATGGCCTCCACAATCATTCGACCTCAACCCAATTGAGATGGTTTGGGATGAGTTCAACCACAGAGTGAAGGAAAAGCAGCCAACAAGTGCTCAGCATATGTGGGAACTCCTTCAAGACTGTTGAGAAAGCATTCCAGGTGACTACCTCATGAAGCTGGTTGAGAGAATGCCAAGAGTGTGCAAAGCTATCATCAAGGCAAAGGGTGGTTACTTTGAAGAATCTAAAATATATTTTGATTTGTTAAAACACTTTTTTTTGTTACTACATGATTTTATATGTGTTATTTCATAGTTTTTATGTCTTCACTATTATTCTACAATGTGAAGAATAGTCAAAATAAAGAAAAACCCTTGAATGATTAGGTGTGTCCAAACTTTTGACTGGTACTGTACTTCCATAAATTTTTCCCACAGGTACCGGGGGACCTTCAGACGAGTCTTGAGGCCTGTGGATGTCCTAGAGCAAAACGGAGAACACCATTGTGTCCGTGACAGTCACATCTTTCCATAGAGGAAATAATAGATTATAGGCCAAACTGTTCGGAAGCTACAGATGATTTTGTGAAAAGACTGATTTTCAGGATGTCTCATGGTCTGACAAACACCACTCTAGCTCTGTCACCTTTCACCGCAGATACGGAAGTGTAACATCGGTGGATTGAGACGCATCCAATGCAACAAAAAAAAACCTCTCTCTCTAACTTGAACTGACACATTTCTATGGGGATTTTTTATTATTATGCTATTTGGATTTCCCCAGGTGCATGGACATTGACTCTATGGGGTTAAAGGGCAAATCCACCAGTTTTCAACCTCATTCATCATCTCCAGCATTTCTATGATCTGTGGTTAAAAACAAAGAAAAGTCCTAAAAAATGCTTCTTTGTGACATCACAGGATAGGATTAAAAGTAAAGAACTTGTATATTTTCAAAACCTGCAACAAGGTTCAAGCTCGAGTGAGAGTAATTCTTTGCTCCTGTGAATCTCATAGTGTTTAAAAAAGAATCACTGTGTTAAATGTTTTATGTCAACAGGTAGAACTTTTAACTTTAAAAATGTTTCTACAAAACGTAGAAATGCGACATTTTCACATATGCTGACACTGGTATTGTGATGGAGAGAATGAAAATGAGGAAGAAAAGTGGTGGAGTTGCCCTTTAAGGAAAATGTTCGTATATATTTTTTAAATGTTTATGTTTAGCTCACATAATATAATGTCAAAGAATGCATTAAAGGTGTCTGTAATAGAATAAAATAGGCAAAAACGAATGTAGACAATAATAAATGCATTTATATAACTTCCAAAATATTTTTTACAATGTGGGGGAGTACCAAGATGGAGGCCCGGTGGCTTCAACACAGCGCCCCCTATCAGTCATCTTTACAAATCTTTGGGTAGAACATTCCATACAAATGCGCACACACCACACACATAGATTGTTGGGGAAGAGCACCTTTAGCTGAACCCAGGTTGGGCAGAGACGGTTCACATCAATACACTATTATTATAATGAAGCCAAAGACTTACAAATGCAATTGCAAGTCCTAGAAGCTTTTCCATTTCAGGTACTGCACTTAAAAGCTTTTCAATCCCAAACCTTGCATTCAATGCACACTCAAATACACGGACTGTACTACAATATATCCAAGAAAGCACATTGCTTCTACTTAAGAATTGGCACATCAATTACAATCTCTGGCAGTCCTTTATCCATGAAAATCGAAGGAAATTGACCTTAATGTGAACTCCAGAGCTACTGTCTGTAGCCTTATACTCTAGTAGTAGAGGCGCTGCAGTAAATCTGTGCTGTGGTGTCCTGGCTATAAGAGTGGTGCGGCTCTGAGACAGTGTCCTGTCTAAGATTATTAATGGAATCCAGGCTGGTTCTGCATGAATCTGGCCAGGCACCGTGACATTTTCAAACAGGAAACTGGAACCCCTACTGAGCAAATCCAGAGATCGACAGAAAGACAGAAGAGAGAGCGCAAGTGCTAAAGAGAGGGAGCAGCAGCACTGCTCTCACTATATAACTAGCCCATCAATGGTCAGTAAAGGTGAAGGAGCGTGACACTCTAAATCCACTCTGAAATTCCGGCAATGTATAGCATGTAAACCTGACTGGGCAAAGTAGGCTGTGGAGGGTAGACGGAATGGAGGAGTTATTGACTAGGGAAGACAATATTTAATTTAGCCCTCCCAGCCCCATGCTTGGCAATAGGGCGCAATGACAAACAGCTAGCTCAAAGACAATCCAATTGTAAGGGCCGGGGCCTTCATACCCAGTTAGGTAGAGGCAAAACAGGGTAGCGATCAACCACATCATTTATTTTTAGAAATACCTTAGTAACATAAGTATTCAGACCCGATGCTATGAGATTAGCAATTGAGCTCAGGTGCATCCTGTTACCATTGATCATCCTTGAGATGTTTCTACAACTTGATTGGAGCCCACCTGTGGTAAATTCAATTAATAGGACATGATTTGGAAAGGCACACACCTGTCTGTATAAGGTCCCACAGTTGACAGTGCATGTCAGAGCAATAAACAAAGCCATGAGGTCGAAGGAATTGTCCATAGAGCTCCAAGACAGTATGTCTTGGAGCACAGATCTGTTGAGGCACAGATCTGGGGAAGGGCACCAAAACATTTCTGCAGGATTGAAGGTCCCCAAGAACAGTGACCTCATTCTTAAATGGAAGAAGTTTGGAACCACCTAGATTCTTCCTAGAGCTGGCCCCCCAGCCAAACTGAGCAATTGGGGGTGAAGGGCCTTGGTCAGAGTGGTGACCAAGAACCCGATGGTCACTCTGAAAGAGCTTCAGATTTTCTCTGTGGAGATGGGAGAACCTTCCAGAAGGACAACCATCTCTGCAGCACTCCACCAATCAAGCCTTTATGTTAGAGTGTCCAGACGGAAGCCACTCCTCAGTAAAAAGGCACATGACAGCCCACTTGGAGTTTGCTAAACGGCACCCAAAGGACTCTCGGACCATAAGAAACAAGATTCACTGGTCTGATGAAAAGAGGATTGAACTATTTGGCCTGAATGCCAAGTGTCACGTCCGGGGAAAACCTTGCACCATCCCTCCGGTGAAACATGGTGGTGGCAGCGTCATGCTGTGGGGATGTTTTTCAGTGGCAGGGACTAGGAGACTAGTCAGGATCGAGGGAAAGATGAACAAAGAAAAGTACAGCGAGATCCTTGATGAAAACCTGTTCCAGAGCGCTCAGGACCTCAGACTGGGGGAAGGTTCATCTTTCAACAGGACAACGACCCTAAACACACAGCCAAGGCAACGCAGGAGTGGCTTTGGGACAAGTCTCTGAATGTCCTTGAGTGGTCCAGCCAGAGCCTGGACTTGAACCCAATCAAACATCTCCAGATGTTCATCTCCAGACATCTCCAATATTTCTTTATGCAATAAATATTTTACTATTGGTCATGAGCAGGTGTATTTGTTTAGGAATACAGCAAATAATTTCACCTGCGCACCTGGCTGGTTATATTATTGAGCTGCCCAGTGACACAAGCCTACCAGATGAGCTAAACTACTTCTATGCTCGCTTCGAGGAAAATAACACTGAAACATGCATGAGAGCACCAGCTGTTCCAGAAGAATGTGTGATCCCACTCTCCGCAGCCAACATGAGTAAGACCTTTAAACAGGTCAAAATTCACAAGGCCGCAGGGCCAGATGGATTAGCAGGACGTGTACAGCGAGCATGCGTTGACCAACTGGCAAGTGTCTACACTGACATTTTCAACCTCTCCCTGTCCGAGTCTCTAATACCAACATGTTTTAAACAGACCACCATAGTCCCTGTGCCCAAGAACACTAAGGTAACCTGCCTAAACGACTACCGACCCGTAGCACTCACGTCTGTAGCCATGAAGTGCTTTGAAAGGCTGGTCATGGCTCACATCAACATCATCATCCCAGAAATCCTAGACCCACACCAATTTGCATACCACCCCAACAGATCCACAGATGATGCAATCTCTATTGCACTCCACACTGCCCTTTCCCACTTGGACAAAAGGAACACCTATGTGAGAATGCTATTCATTGACTACAGCTCAGCGTTCAACACCATAGTGTCCTCAAAGCTCATCAATAAGCTAAGGACCCTGGGACTAAACACTGCAACTGGATCCTGGACTTCCTGACGGGCCACCCCCCAGGTGGTAAGGGTAGGTAACAATACATCCGCCATGCTGATCCTCAACACAGGGGCCCTTCCGGGGCTGCATGACTGCACGGCCAGGCACGACTCCAACACCATCATTAAATTTGCCGATGACAACAGTGGTAGGCCTGATCACCAACAACGACGAGACAGCCTATAGGGAGGAGGTCAGAGACCTGGCCGTGTGGTGCCCGGACAACAACCTCACCCTCAACGTGATCAAGACAAAAGAGATGATTGTGGACTACAGGAAAAAGAGGACCGGGCACGCCCCCATTCTCATCGACGGGGCTGCAGTGGAGCAGGTTGAGAGCTTCAAGCTCCTTGGTGTCCACATCACCAACAAACTAACATGGTCCAAGCACACCAAGACAGTCGTGAAGAGGGCACGACAAAACCTATTCCCCCTCAGGAGACTGAAAAGATTTGGCATGGGTCCTCAGATCCTTAAAAGGTTCTACAGCTGCACCATTGAGTGCATCCAGACTGGTTGCATCACTGCCTGGTATGGCAACTGCTCGGCCTCCGACCGTAAGGCACTACAGAGGGTAGTGCGAACGGCCCAGTACATCACCGGGGCCAAGCTTCCTGCCATCCAGTACCTCTATACCAGGCGGTGTCAGAGGAAGGCCCTAAAAATTGTCAAAGACTCCAGCCACCGTAGTCATAGACTGTTCTCTCTGCTACCGCATGGCAAGCGGTACCAGAGCACCAAGTCTAGGTCCAAGAGGCTTCTAAACAGCTTCTACCCAGATGCCATAAGACTCCTGAACATCTAATCAAATGGCTACCCAGACTATTTACATTGCCTGCCCCCCCCCCCCCCCCTTTACACCACTGCTACTCTCTGTTGTCATCTATGCATATTCACTTTAATAACTCTACCTACATGTACATATTACTCAACTAACCAGTGCCCCCACACATCGACTCTGTTTTGGTACCCCCCTGTATATAGTCTCGCTATTGTTATTTTACTGTTGCTCTTCAATTACTTGTTACTTTTATCTCTTATCCACATTTTTTTTTAACTATTGTTGGTTAGGGGCGCATGTGACTAATAAAATGGATTTGATTTTGATTTGATTATTACATTTATCATCATCTTTTTGGTTTCTACTTTGTCAAAAGAAGCTGTAACTGAAGTTTAGGAATTACTATAACTCTATTATTAATTTAATCTACAAATAAAGTGAATCAAATGGATTACACTAATATTTTATTGTAATGGAAATGAAAATAGGCTATAGGCCTATGTTTTTTCTAGTAGAATTATACAAAATATATCTTGGTCTTTAGTTACAATGAGAGTGCAGCGGTTCAGTGTATAGTGTAGTAGTCTAGTGATTCAAAAGAGCAATAACTGCACATTTGGTAAAACATTTGTTGACCTTTTTCATACATTAAATACATGCTTCATCATGTGGACAAATATCCTGCCTCCATTGTGTTGTGTTATGGAGAAAGTGTGTGTGTGTGTGGGGGGGGGGGGTCATGTTTGCAGTAACTGAAAAAAGTTACTGCCTTTTTCCTTGGTTTCACTGTAACTGCCATTGCTCAAGTCAGCTTTTTACCTTGGTTTCACTGAGCTTTGGGCTGCAGTGTCTACGGTTTGTTTACCATGCTATTATCTATTGTTCTTTGCTGATAAAAGTATCAAACTATATGACATTGACAGCCACATCCAAATAAATATAATAACACAAGTTTGTGTTAAAAAAATAAATTGTCATGGAAACGTATTCCAGTGGGTATACCAAGCAAGAAGGCAGTAACTGCCGGCTACGGTCAAAGGTCATGTCAGAGGTCAGGGTAAATATGAATAAAAAAAATAACCTCGCAGTAAAACAACTGATAACCACAACTCCAATGATCTGCCTACAATGTATTTCGCTGGACAATAAAAAAAACGTTGAAGCAATTCCTGCTCTTTTGCTTGGTAGGGCAGAGCAATTAAGTGTATAGTGTAGTAGTCTAGTGATTCTTCATCCATTTAGATTATGTTGTGTGTTTTCTCCAGCACCAGGTAACATGTGAGATGGCATGGCAGCACGGTTGGGTGTGTGATTAAAAACGATTAAGTGGAGAAGAATTCAAGAGGAGAAGAATAGACACAGCCCCCTGATTTATGAAGACCTTCATCAAGGTATGCCGGAAAAGTCCAATAAAATGTAATGACCTAAAATCACACAGCGGAATGATGATATCCAGCTCCCGAGTCCAGACTGCCTGAGGAAATGCCAGGTAGTAGAGTAATAGGGAGAATATTAATCAAATCAAAACATAACAGTATATTGCTATATACGGCAAATAGGCCTGCAAGGCTCCACCTTGGAGCTGAGATCAAACAACCTCAACCCCCACACACCCTCTCGGTGAACCCTCCTAAATTCATCCTAACTCCCTGCATTTAACACTGGATAATTAAGTCCAAAATTGGGGCAATGTTACTAGAGTAACTCTCTCAGAGAAGATTGGGGAGGGTCACAGAAGCAGCAGTAGCAGCACCTCTGTCCCGGTGGGCAGCAGAATACTAGCCGTCAGATTAACTCAGACTATTATTAGGGAACCATCTGACATCACTGCTGTCTGACTGACTGACAGCACAGGCCTGAAGGACAGACAGGGACCCGGTGGTGGTGGTGGACGAGAGGAGAGAGTAGAGGACAAGAAAGGGTAGAGAGGTCACATCACTCTCTGCATTGCAGTGATGATGGGCAGAGCTGTGCCACAGTAGAGTCAGTGTGCCCTCTGCCCATTACCTGGTTCATGTGTTCGGAACAGGGGAGCCCTGCCACACCCTCCTGTTCAACCACAAGGCGGTGTCAGGCACAAAGACAAAATGGCGGTTACACATTTCCTTGGATTTGAATGACATTTGAAATGTAAAACATCTGGCAAAAGAACAAAGACACGCATGCATACATAGCCAACATTAAGCATCTCTCAATTTCAGGTGCCCTAATGCCACACCCTTCTCCAGAGGCTTGGGTTGGTGGAACCAGTGCCAGTGTTGACCACAGGATGTATATTGGCCAGCTCAGTGCCAATAAATGCTACAGAGACCTCGGTGCCAGTGAGACAGATGTGCAGCCAGATGCTTTCAACAGAAGTCAGGAGAAGCAGCTCTGCCTAAACTTCCACACAACACAACCACCTCGGAGCTCGGGCTCTGGCTCTTAATACTGCCTGGCAGGCAGAGAGGCAGATGAGAGAGAGAGAGAAGGGGAGAATAGACAGAAGAGAAAGAGGGGGACTGAGAGGGGATGGAGGAGGAGGAAGAGAGGGAACATGCAAAGCCACTGCTGCAGCTGGCTTATTGTTTCACAAGACCACGACGCAGCACGAGACCTTTCAGAGGCCGCTGCCCCCTGTCTGTCAGTGAGGTCAGGTGAGGTGAAGAGAGCCCTGTAATTGGCTACTGCTTTTAGGCCCTTCTACCAGCTCACGACACACCACTATAGCCAAACAACAAGCTCACAGAGAGACGCTGTCTCAATTAGGGGGGAAAAGGGACCTTACGAGGGACCCTAGTCTGCTTGTTATTTTCATGACCTCTCCAGATAACATGTGACTGGCATTAATGGTGACCACAGCCAGATTGGTTAGTCTACAGAACACATAATAGTGCACAAAATATAAGAACACATGCTCTTTCTATGACATATATTGACCAGTTGAAATCTATGATCCCTTATTGATGTCACTTGATAAATTCACTTCGATCAGTGTAGATGAAGGGGAGGAGACAGGTTAAAGGATTTTTAAGCCTGGAGACAATTGAGACATGAATTGTGTAATCAGAGGGTGAATAGGCAAGACAACAATTTAAGTGTCTTTGAACGGGGTATGGTAGTAGCTACCATGCGCACCGGTTTGTGTCAAGAACCGCAGCGCTGCTGGGTTTTTTACGCTCAACAGTTCCCCGTGTCTATCAAGAATGGTCCACCACCCAAAGGACATCCAGCCAACTTCACACAAGTAGGTGTGTCCAAACTTTGACTGGTACTGTATATTGTATAAATATGCACATCTTTACTTTGAAAAGGACAAAGTTGACATGTATGAGCTTGTATAACAGTGCAGCGGCACAGGGTGCCTTTACTGTAAACACAAGTGCATTAGGACACAAAGGAAAGATCACCGCTTGGGTGTAAGATGTTCAATATATACTTATTTCTTCATGCTTCTCTGAGCTCCAACTAAGCAACATCTTAAATATCTAGAGTAAGTGACATTTACTCTTACCATCTGTGTCCGGCTGCGGTGGTAGGGCTGAATGATGGGAAGGCCCAGGGGTGTCACCCACTCTACCGTGCTGCCCGACTTAGCGATGAGCCTGGCGCTCTCCGTCAGCCAGTCCTGAAACAGAGGGCCCCGCCACGGGTTAGCTAATGGGAGGAGAGGTGGTCACTCAGTGAAACTTAAGTAGGACACTTAAAACACCACTCACAGGTGGTGCTCTGCTGCTGCCAGCTACTGTAGATACACATCAGAGCTAGGGGATTCAAATCACTTTTGTCATCTACTGTTGACTGGTGAGTACATATGGACTATGTTCTGCTCAAATTAGGATGTTTCTGAAATTGAGGAAGCTTTTAGAAAACAGACACAAAACATTCACTCAGCAGCTTGAAAGTATGATCAGTTTAAAGTTAGATGCAGCTTCTTCCGTGATTAGTTCTATCCAGTGCCAACAGATGGAGCATTTTCGTAGAAACAGGTGGACAGTTGTTGCTTGCAGACAGTAGAACACTACACTAGACACATTACAGTGCTGGGCTGGCTGTTGCTGAGTCTGTTCACTCTCTCTCACACAGATTCACTCTCTAGGAATGGAAGCCATATTAGCGTCCCAGAGGTCATCATTCATTGCCCATTTATCAGACTGTCCGTGGTCCTTGTGGCTCTCTTTCTCCCTCGCTCGCTCCTCTTTCTCCTCCCTTACCCAGGCAGAGAGGAGGGGAAGAGGAATGAGGGATTGATCATGTACTTAACCACTGCTGCTCTCTCCTTGAGCCACTGCTGTGTAGACCCAGCAGGACCCGACCCATTTAGAGATGAACCGGGAGCAGGGGCGAGGCAAAGGGGGGATATTTCATGTCTGCCCTCACGCCCTGGTGAGCTAATAGAAACAGTGGGTGGTGGGTCCTTAAGATACCCTGATCATTCTTTCTCCTATGGTTTTAATGTATGAGACCGTACCAGGTGCTGGTGAATGTCGTCCTAAATGTATGTGAACTATAAAAGGGAATGAAAATTATGAACGAGCACGGCTATTGCGCTAATAGTAAAGTAAATTAGTCGTTAATAATAAGTTCACACACTCATTTTGCGCGCTGGGTGAACTGTGGAGACGGCATATGCAGCAGGTAAATGGATATATTAGTAATGTGTGTCGTGTACCTGGATCTCTCTAGTGCCGGTGAACATCTCCTTCAGACTGCTGAACACCTGGTGGACCAGGTAGTGAGAGGCATCCCATACATACTCCTGCAATCACAACACACACATCTATTTCAATGGCAGGACAATACATATATCCAAATCGAGCACATCTATTTACTAATTTATTTGCACATACCCAAAAACAGTAAAAGGACCAAGTACAGAACAATGAAGAACTCCACAAGGTAAATGGTCTCCCTTCTGATTGTTTTATACTGTTCAATTCAACCAAAAATAATTTTCAGCATTTTCATATATTTCTGTATTTCCTGCACTCATTTGAGATCATTTCCACACTGCCACATAGGGCTGCACGATATGGACAAACAAACAATCTAGGCTTTATTTTTAACAAAATGTTGCAATTTAGAACAAAACCCTTGGATGAACTGTTGGAATCATGGAAATAGAATGATTATTCTAATTCTATAGTTAGAATATACTGTAATAGTGGGCACTTTGAATACAGTGTTGTTTGACATGACAACGAATGAAAATGCCAGGGAGGAGTTATTGTGACAGAGTAGGAACCAAAGTGTTGATACGTTTTTCCTAGTGGACCCTATAATCTTTGGCTACATTGAATGTTTTCTCTTAGCTACTTCATGTAGCTAACATATTCTTGCTTCGCATATTCCTTTTTGATTTAGAAGATACTGTTGCACAAACTTGCTGATTTAGGTCTACACCGTCACTGGTATTATCAGGCTGTATAGTTAATTATGTTTGCTCTATTAGCATTAGCGGCTAACACGATTTAGGCCCAACTTGCTCAGAAAAGATACTAGCCATTTGCAGATGTAAGAAACACAAAGTAATAGTGTAATTATAGAACGCTAGTGGGTTTATATTAAGACGCAAAGTGAAAACAGCATCATTGTCATTAACATTGTTGCATGTGCTGCATTGATCATGCAGACTGAATGCAAGTGTCTTGTGGTCGAGAAACAACAAATGCACCCCTTGAGTGACGGGGGGGGGGGGGGGGGGGGCTAGGTCTGTGTGGAAAGTGGCATGGAGAGAGAGAGAGATAGTGGAGAGATAGCAGAGAGATATGACTCAAGTAGCGGAGTAAACTATAAAAATGGCCGTTACACACGGCATATCATATTCAACAAACCAAACATTCAAATACAGTTATAGAAGGTAAAGTAAAAACGCAAGAAGGTCTGTGCATCAACACCAGTATATCGTAAAACTGCTCAGCCCTAGTAGGCGCGGATGGGTTAATTAAATATGGGTCATTAAATATTGTGTGGCTGAAGGGCGGGTGGGTGGCGGGAGAGTTGAATAAAGAGAAACGATACCTTAATAAACCCATAAATGTATAATTATTGTGCAATTTATATAGGTTACTTTGAGGTTTTATTGAATTATTTTAGGCTATCTAGTATTATTGCATACACTTAAACTTCAGGGCTTATCTGGACATTGACTAACCAGAATAACCTACAGTTTTTTGGCAAACTCCAAAGTCCTCTGATAATACTAGTCTAGTGTGAATCGACATCCCTGTGATTTGAGAGAAATGTCTGAGTTTGACAGGTATTGCTCGCGGTTTGAGCACGAAAACAATAACTGATTCGATAAATTGAACAAATGGCTGTGCTTAGCCTATATATGAAGGGCCTACATGTATCAACTTTTACAGTGAATGCTTTTAGTGCAAATTAATTGAACAGCACCAAATGCATCATAAAAAAATATTGCGTCTATTTAATGCAACCCTTGCTGTTAATAGATTGCAAAGCAGCATACAATGTTTGGAACAATTTCACTTCCTCATCCATAACCTAAAAACGCATATCAAGTGCAAGTTAGTTGTTTAGCTCACATCTGAAGGCTGGGGGGCAATTAGGACCTCTTCTACTGCAGTTCACTAAAATATCCTAATGATTATCATCACACTTGCTCATTTCAAATATAATGGCGACACTATATCAAAGATGGCTTGGTAAGGTTTAGAAACTTGGGAACCAAGCAAGAGTTATCAGTGTAGCGTGTTATCGCCTGGACTTGATGAAATATCTTCACACCTATAAAAAAAATCCAGCCTTCCGTCATAACTGTCAAATTATAGAAAATAAAAGAACATTCTCTAGTAATACTACTCCTGTGCGAATAAGGCTATAGCCTCAATTAATAACTCCTGCAGAATTAAGCATTTCTTCGAGTAAAATGATACACCGAATGTAGGCAAAATTTGGACTGGACTGGAGAAATATGATATCTTTCTTTCAGCATGTTGAGAGAATGCAATGCTTAGATATATACCATCTGCAGAGGTGCTGTCTTTATCATAACAACGTCATAACATCGGATAGTATTTTAACCACATAAAATATGCGTCTAAGCCAAACTGAAATCTTATTAGAAAGACGTTGGGACGTTGGGTATTTTCTGGCCAGTCCCTAGACGTTTTTGCTCCGTGAAAGATGACAGAGAAAACTTTACCAATTTCATCTAAATTGAATAATAATTCATTCATAATTAATCATATCGATCTATTACATTATTCTGTTGCGCAAAGGTTTATTTAGTCTTCTAGGGCAACATAATGACAAAAGAGAAGCCCCATCTAATTATAGACAAGTCGACTAACACATAGCCTACCAAAATGTCGGAAATTATAAGCAGAAACAAAAAATGGATATCAGTGTGTGTGGTGCCACTAGGTCCCAGCTGCTGCCTGTCTATCCCAACTCCTTCCCAGTTCTGCTGTTGGGGGAGCACAGAGGTTTTACTGTACCCTACCACAGCAGGGCCCCTTAGACAGCCTGGGAGGCCACGGAACTGCCATCAGCACTCTCATTACCTCTGACACCACTGTAACTAATGACATCCCAACCACTACATCTACATACTCAACTGTATGATTGTATCAACGGGGGAGGGGGGGGGGGGCTTTCTCTACTGTTATCAATTACCATAATTCAGTAGGTTATGAGGAGACAATTACCATTTGTATAGGTATCAATGATTTTGGCATAGAATTTGACTGAGAATAGGGGTATTAAATTCATGGTGATATTTCTGCGTTGAACTAAAAGGTTATGAGAAGTACGATCGTCACATTACAGTGGTATATAAATCTCAGTGTGATCAGACGGTTTCCCCAGCCGTTCCACTGTAGTAATCATTTCCCATTACACTGTTCCCAGATTCCCTGTTGAACTAATTACAAGTGTTAACATCTCTCTGGCTATGAGAAAAGAAACTCTAGGGTGGGGCAGAAATGGAATTTCTGAATGTTGGGGGGGGACATGTCCCCTCTGTCCCCAGTGAAAGTTGCACCCTTGCTACTGTATTATAATAGGCCTACATGCTTGTGTGAAGTACCTAAAGATCAATAAAATCAATGGCTATCATAGACGGATATACAGTGAATGACATCAGTCATCAGTGTGACACACATGGGAATGTATCGCTGTGTATGCCATTTCTCGTAACACAGTCATATGATATAGGAGATTGTTATATAATACTGTTAAGTATTCATCTAGGAAGTTCATAGCGACATCATAAAACCAACAGCAGCTCTCTTTGGGGATTTGAAGTGGTCAAATGGTGCAGAAGGTGCGGAAGGTAGCCTAGTGGTTAGAGCACTGGGCCAGTAACCGAAAGGTTGCTGGATCGAATCCCTGAGCAGACAAGGTAAAAATCTGTCCTTCTGCCCCTGAACAAGGCAGTTAACCCACTGTTAACCGTTAAGCCATCATTGTAAATAAGAATTTGTTCTTAACTGACTTGTCTAGTTAAATAAAGGTTCAAACTAAAAAACAAATAACAAAACAGCTACAATAACAGCTAATATGTGGCAGTTACTTTACAGCAGTATAATGTAGTGTTGTCACGATGCCAAAATGTTACTTACGATACCAGTCCAAGTAACACAATATCGAGTAGTATCGCGATACCACGGTTGAAAAAATCTGAGTGGCCTAACATCCTGTTCGCGCCCGGACGCTTGTTCCTGTTTTCTAAAAGTTCTGCGCATGTGCTACGCAAACACCTGTCACTTAAATTCACATTTCTACTCAATACATCACGTTGAATTTAACTTCACACTGTATAATAGAATACTGCATAGAATGGCTGATTTGCTCATACACAAAACTGCTCCCAACTTTTAAAATGTTTAGCACCGGACAGAATTTAAGGGGCACAAGAAAGAGAGATTTTTTAAAATAGTTTAGGCTTACAAATCCTACCTTTGAAGCACAACCAATCAAGCCAATCAAATTTGCGTAGACCGACTGTCAAGTTACCAAGTGGTTAGCTAGCTAGGTAACATGACTGAACAACATTGTTTGTTATCAAACCAATAATTTGCGACCCAGAATTAGTTTAAAACGGCCCGTGACATGGTTTGTGAAATGATGTAAAATGCCCATGAATCCCGATAGAAAGAATAAAAGGTATCTCCATTATTATGGGTCATATTCTTTTTAACCGTTTAGGCTAGAGACAAGCCATTTCTTTGCTGTACAGCTGCAAGCATGCCTGTCCATTTCCCCTCTCTGGCACTCAGAGGCTGCGCATGACAGTGAACCTGCAGTCTACTAAGACTAGCCTGTGCTCTTGGTAACAGTCAATGAAATGATGTCAACTTTGCACGCTGCTCCAATGTAACACCAGGAGACTCATCAGGGTCTGCATCCCCTAAATTATATTTACAAAACTGATGAAGGAACAGATGTGCAGGAAGAGTGGACGGAGAGAAGCAGGTGAGTGATGGCTGGAAGGGGATACTGCTGGCTGATTACAGTTGCAACATGAAAGTGAAGTGGATATTATTGGACCGGCGCATACCAGAGACTGGTGGCTGTTGCTTCAATTCAACTGAATATATAAACATTTTATAACAGGCGCCAGCAGGTTCTTTAGATCGGTAGGGGACGAACATTTGGTAGTATCATATGAAACGGTACTACGGTATTCTAAAATGCTGGTATCATAAGTATCATGACGTTTTGGTACCGTGATACTACCGTGGTACCGGTATACACTAGTATAATGGTATAGCTTAGCCAACACCTGAGGATGGATACATGGAACCAATCTTTATTGTCCTCACTGGGGTACTGGAGGCTACTAGTAGGCCTTACCTTGGGGAAGTCATCAATCTCCTTGAGCCTCTTCTCTATCTGGAGGCGTCCTCCATAGCGCGTCACCCCGTACACCACCGTCATCACTGTCTGCTTCACCACCTTCCTGCTGATGAAGCCCTCCAGTACCTGGGCGATCTTCAGACCCTTCTCCGCATCCCGCGCACGGAACTCCTCCACCTATAAAACGCACACCCACAGAGAGCACCAAACACATTGTCATCTTGTCCAAAGGGAATCGCACTGACTCAAAATAGTATCATTCACTGACTAACAGGCACAGAGCATAATTTGGGCGCATAAGAGCACCACATTGATTCAGTGTGCTACAGACAATACAGTGATTTAGACTGTCAGTGCCTGCGACACAACTACCACACTGCCTCAATAGAGCAATTGCTTTAGCAGCAGTTGGCTGTATAGCCTGTACAGAACCTGCTGTACTAGTTATAAGTGTACAGTCGGAATCAATGAACTGCAATCACTTTAAAGTTACACCGGGTGTATACTTCCAGTAAACATTGTAACCTGGATGATTAGGGCCCTGTGTATACAGGAGGTGTTTCTCCTCCCTGGGACTCAGAGCGGAGATGATTTCATCAGTTGCTTTCTAATCAGAGCTCCCAGGGGTGAGTGGACAATGAGGTTGGAGGGAGCAGAGAGCACTGACACAGCACTATTCTGACGGGCAGCCCAGCTCATTGAGAACTCCTCAATGTACTCTGCTGCTCCAGTTAAATGAGGCTTGATGTTTTTGGCATGGCCGCACTGTACTTTTTTATCACAGCATAAACACTCTCCACTCCCACCGGTGCTAAAATCAATAGGTTCACTATTAGCCTCAAATTATTTCCCCTTAAAATGAGCCGCTTGTTCAGAGCAGAATCCTTGGACTGTGCCTTCCGTGCTGCAGGAACTGGGGCAAAGAGGAGCTCTGG